>NW_019265529.1:263209-286247 GCF_002742605.1 Olea europaea var. sylvestris
TATATTTTCTCTTATTTCAACATGTAAGTTTCTAACAATTCTTAAAATTTCTAAAATTTCAATTAAATCTTTACTATATGTTCCTACTATATTGTCTTTTTCAAAGTAACCACAAATATCTAAACTATATTTTACTTGATAAGTTATTCTTTTATTATTTCTTAAGCCTGTAAGTTCTAAAATCATACTCTTTTGTGTCCCACTCTACTTCCTCTTTTGCTCTGATACCAAATGGGGGGGGGTAGTATATATATATATACGGGTCGGACTTGAAGTACCACTGTGATAAAGTTGATGTAGAGGCAATGCTTTGAATGTAAGTAGCATAGGCGACAAGGGCAATGCGTTGGATGCAAAGGTAATGCTCTGATTGTAGTAGCAGAGATGATGTTTTGGACACAGTAGTAGAGGCGATGCTCTGGACTAAATAAGAGTAGATGTACTGATACTGAAGCATGCTGATGTATGTCAGTCATTGACTTTTTAAGATCAACTGAGTGTATGGTTGCTGCTGCAGTTGTAGGATCAACTATCTCTACCGAAGCTCTGACTCATAGGGCGACGCATGGGAGATGCTGAAGCTTGTGAAGCTGAAGGTTGGGACACATCTTCAATTGAGGCGCTGAAGCTTCAATGCTACTTGAGGAAGGAGCTCATCTGCCACAGGTGTGCTGGACGACGCGTTGGGAGACAGCTAAAGCTTTGTAAAGCTTAGGAGGGAACGCAGCCACCGAGGCGATGACCCACAGGGGACTCCGCGTCAGGTGCGTCTAAATTTTGTAAAGCTGAGCGATGAGCTCATCTGCGACCGATACGGGAGATGGCTGAAGGTCAGTAAAACTTTTGCAACGCTGCAATCGAGGCGAAGACCCGTAGGGGACTCTGCGTCGGGAGGGTTGAAGCTTTGTCAAGCTGTGGACAACATTTGGTGAGGTGGGGGCTAGACGTCCTGCGAATAAGTTTCGAACTATTGGAGCCTTAGTGATTTACCTCGGAATGACGAGGACTTAGAGTTAGGCTCGACGATAGTGAGAAGTGAGGAAAACATCTTGCAGAGCCTTGAATAAACATCTGTCGAACTGTCGAAGTCTTATAAGCCAGCCTCAGATAAACGAGGACTTAGAGCTAAGCTCGGTGATAGTGAGGCGATGGATACTCATCTTGTGGAGCTACGAATAAACCTCTGATGAACTGTCAAACTATCGGAGTCTTATAAGATGGCCTCGGGTAGATGAAGACTTAGAGCTAAGCTCGACGATAGTGAGGCGAGGAAAATACATCTCATGAAGCCGAGGAGCATATGTCTGGCGAAGAGTCGAACTATCGAAGTCTTATAAGCTGGCCTCGGATCGACGAGGGTTTAAAGCTAAGCTCAACGATAGTGAGGCGCGAGAAAAAGATATCTCACGAAGCCAGGGATAAACATCTGGCGGACTCTCGGAGACTTATAAGCTCCCCTTGGATAGACAAGGACTTAGAGTTAGGCTTGACGACTAGATGCCAATAAGAGAAAGAACTTCACTTCGACGCTGGGTAAGGAGAGTGCCATGAGAGCATCCCGCGAAGCCAGGGATAAGCATCTGGCGAAGTGTCGAACGATCGGAGTCTTCTAAGCTGGGCTCGGATAGACGAGGACTTAGAGCTAGGCTCGACGATAATGAGGCGGGGAGTAAGCATCCCTCGAAGCCAGAGATAAACATCTGGCGAAGTGTCAAACGATCGGAGTCTTATAAGCTGGGCTCGGATAGACGAGGACTTAGAGCTAAGCTCGACGATAATGAGGCGGGGAGTAAGCATCCCGCGAAGCCAGGGATAAACATCTGGCGAAGTGTCACACGATCCAAGTCTTATAAGCTGACCTCGGATAGACGAGGACTTAAAGTTAGGCTCAACGATAATGAGGCGGGGAATAAGCATCCCGCGAAGCCAGGGAAAACATCTGGCGAAGTGTCAAATGATAATGAGGCGGGGAATAAGCATCCCACAAAGCCAGGGATAAACATCTGACGAGCTATCGAACTATCGGAGTCTTATAAGCTGGCCTCGAATAGACAAGGACTTAGAGCTAAACTCAACGATAGTGAGGCGAGGAAAAGACATCTCGTGAACGAGGTCAAGAAAGGCTCTTTTTGCAATGTTTAACACGTCTGACATTTTGCCTCGTCCTTTATTCAAGGAACCAGGATTTCAAAGTGCCGCATCTTCCTTTATTCAAGGAACGAGGGCTTCAAGGTACCCACCTCTTCCTTTATTCAAGGAACGAGGGTTCATGTAATGTCGTCCTTTGACAATAAGATGTACATGAGTTAGGGCTCGTCTTCAATAAATAAAAAATTCATGAGCTAGCTCTCGATGTAGGAGGACTTACGGGCTCACCTTCATTAAATTAAACATAGAAGTTTAAAAATTCCCCGAAAAAGCAAGGTCCGTCCATGGTGCTTAGTCAAGCTGATAATATGCCCCAAAGCAAGAAAAGAGGCTCTTCCAATTCCAGCCATACATTGTTTCAATCTCAGCAACAATGGTTGCTTTGTTGATAAAATGTAATACTAAAGGAAACTTGTAATGAGAGAGCATGAGAGGTATAAAAACAGCAGTAGTATAAGCATAACATGTATATCGTTTCAACTCATAATTCTAGAAGGACAAATTGATTACCATGGTCCAGAAGAAAGAATTAAGATCAATAAATTGAAGTGGAAATTACATAAACTAATATATTTAAAGATTCCATTTCATAAACCATATACAAGGTTTAGTCTTTCAAAAATCAGATATTTCTATTAATTAATATATTTAAAAATTAATTAATTAAAATTTTGATAATTATACATCCACCACACCCCCAATTTTGCCTTCCAAAACCTAATTTTCTATCCATATTCTCTCTCTCTCTCTCTACCAAAATCTCTCTATTCCGATCGATCGGCCGATCAACAACAACACACTGCACACTGTGTGCGACGCTTCTTGCAGCGAATTCACGGGAAGGTGGTGGCCAAGCGACGAGTCATGCGAAGATGTTTTGCGACTTTCAGATCGTCGCCGGCTAAGGTAGAAGAAGAGTAAGACTCACCATTAGCGTTGCCGGCGACGTTCCATCTCAGATGTGAAGCTAGTACTAGAGAAAAGTAGCGTCGTTGTTGTTGCTGTTGCTGTTGCTGCAACGGGAGCACTGCCCATGGCTAGATGCGGCATTGATACGAGAGAAAAATTGGGGGTTGATTTTCGGGTTTTTTGGGTGATTTCTTCCTATTCAAATCTAATCTGCTTTAGCAAGAGTTGTGTGGTTGTTTTTTTGTCGATTGTTGGTGGTGAAGTAGTGGTGGCAGATTGTCGTTGGCGGCGGTGGTAAGGTGGGATTAGCAGCAATTTTGAAGTTAAAAATGAATGGGAAGAAATGGCGACGGCGATGGTGGTGGTGGTTTTGGATCTATGGTTTAGGTGGTTTTTTTGGTTGGTGGTAGAGGTGGTTTTTAGGGTGTTTTTTGGTTGATGATAGTTTGAGCATTTGGAAGCGGTGGCGTGGTGGTGGTTGTTGCGGTTGTGGTGGCGGTGTGGTATGAAAGTGTTTGTGACCTCGGGGGTTTTACGACCAACTATCGGGAAGTGGTGGTGGTTCTGATGACGACGATGGTGGTGGTGGTTCTGGAGGCAGCAGTGAGATGGTGGTCATAAGTGTTGATGGTGGTGGTGCAGTGGTGGTGGCTGTAGAGTGGTGGTGTATGCGGTGCTGTGACCTATAATTTTGATTCGTGACCGAAAAATATTCTGCGACTTATAATTTTTTGAATTTGTGATCAATGATGATATGATCTATGACTTACAAAATTTTGATTTGTGACCTCAAACAAATCTGTGATCTATAAATTTTTTGGATTCGTGATCTAAAAATATTCTGTGACCTATAAATTCTTTGATTTGTGATCTCGAACAAATTCGTGACCTATAAAATTTTTGGATTCGTGACCCAAAAATATTCTGCGAACTATAATTTTTTTTGAATTTGTGATCAATAATGTAATCTGTGACTTATAAAATTTTGATTTGTGACCTCGAACAAATTTGTGACCTATAAAATTTTTAGATTCGTGACCCAAAAATATTATGTGACCTATAATTTTTTGAATTTGTGATCAATGATGTGATCTGTAACTTACAAAATTTTGATTTGTAACCTCAAACAAATCTGTGATCTATAAAATTTTTGGATTCGTGACTCAAAAATATTCTGTGACCTATAAATTCTTTGATTTGTGACCGAAAAATAAGTTGTGACCAATAATATGATAAGTCGTGACTAAAAATTAATCCGTGACTAATTAATTTTTTACCTATAAAATTTTTGGATTCGTGACCCAAAAATATTCTGTGACATATAAATTCTTTGATTTGTGACCGAAAAATAAGTTGTGATCAATAATTTGATAACTCGTGACTAAAAATTAATTCGTGACTAATTAATTTTTTAAACTAAAGATGACAAATTATTGGAGCAAAAAGAATAATATTTGGCTATAGGCCCAATTCAAGTTGCAGCTAACTATATCATGGAAGATAAATATAAGAGTTGAATAGTGTCCAGCAAACCCAATCAAAGTCATATATTTAGAGACGCTAGAGAGTAATGAAGCCCTAATAAGAATAGAGCAGCCCAACTTCTTTGTGAATTTTTTCCGTTTCCAAAGCCAGATTTGCAAATAAAGCCCATGTATTATCTTCTCCCAACTAAATAGGCCCAAAACATAGGCACGTGGACCCTTGAACCAGTCATGATTTGAAGAGAGAATTGATTTGCATAATATTTGGAAGAAAGACGGCTTGCTGCAAAACCACTGCGTGTGTCAGGGAAAAGTTTACCTTACCATTAATGCTTGAAGTACCTCTGTGCCGACCTCTAAAACAGATGAACAGACCGGTCTATAAAGGAAGTTTTCATAGTGATTTAAATGGTGGAAAACATTTCGACGACCATTGCCGGAAGGGGTGCCGAAGACAAAAGGTTAACCAATGATTAAAGAGTACGGCCGAGAATTCATTTCTGCCCAGACAACTGTTTGAACAACACTTCGAGTCTGAGCATTTTTGTAGATGCACCTGAGAAGTTCTTCGTTCAAGAATGAATATCCATTCCAATTTTTTCATATTTTTGGAAGCTATGTGAGTACAGTATTTTACTACTTTCTCGAGGCAACAACCAATGAATATTTCTCCTCCCAGCTTGACCATATTCCAAATCAAAGAAAGCTAGCAGAACTATAAATTTAGTTTCAATTTGTAGCTCATTGGACTGTGTTATTTGTTGAGGAGATTGTTGTTGCTAATGGGATTGTTGATTCATTTGTTGAAATTTTGGAATTTGATGATGAACTAGACGTGGATGAGAAAGAACATATTGAGAGTGAGATGTTTCCTGTTGTAACAGAAAATTCCTTGTCCAAGTTGGTTTTTTTTTTTACATCTTTATTCGTATCTTCCTCCAGCCTGTTGTATCCGTTTTTCTTTCTATGTACTCCAAAATTCGCTTTTTTGCTTGGAAAGAATTTTTTCGTTTTCTCTCTCATTGAGCATTCCTTCATTTGCTGCTATTTTCTTCCACTTTTTGGTTGAGAGCATTGCCCTTTTTTCTTCTTTTCTCTAGTTGTTGTGTTGCTGTCTTTGCTTTCTTTTTTGGTAGAAAACTAATTGGAAAAATTCTCCCTTTTCGATAGCTTTTGGAATGTGGTATAACATGGTTAACGTACCATTTCTCACGAACGACGTCAATCTGTTGACCTCCAAAAATGGCTCCAACAGGCACCTTAGCTTCGTCCCCTCGAAACCTGTACATGTAGCACCCTCGTCAAGAGGGAAAGGCGACCGGATGAGAAAAAAGGTCTGGCGATCGTTTGCACTCCGACGGTCAAGTCAATGGCCGAACGGAGATAGATATATAAAGTGCAATAGTAGAGAGATTGGGAATTTGACTAGAGTATTTAGAACATACCTTAACTTGTGAATTGAATTCATATATATAGAGAAATGATGTGAAATGGGTCAAGGCGGGTTAACGGGCCTAAGTTCAAGCCCAGTATGAGGTGAGCAAAGTAATAGGCACTTCGGCTAGACTTTTTATGGCCTTGATGGCGTCTCGGCTTTGGGGCTCAACACTAATGGGCCTGGCTCGAGTCCAATAAGATGGCCTAATATGGAGTGATAATTAATAGGCGTAACACCATCTATAACAAACTCTCGAGTTGAGTAGAATTTTGGCTCTCTTTTGTTTCCCATTTTTTAGTAAGAATGCATTTTAAAATAGTTAATTGATGAATAATGTGTAGTTAAGAAATAAGAAAAAGTTTTAGTTTTGCGTATAATATTATTTTATTGAAAAACGTGTGATTAAAAAGAAGAGAAAGAAAATTGTATTTTGAGAAAAATGGGTATCAAACAAGGGCTTAATATGCGTGGTTCAAAAACCATCAAATGCATTTTTAACACCTTTTTCACACTGGTTGTGGATATAGTATGAATCTGTAGGTAAATATGATCACCATAAGGGGAAAGTTGTGAAGAGGGAGATCCATAAGGTTGCACTGTTTAAAGAAGTGAAGCCTTAAATTGCACTTTTCCACCCTACTCTATTGGTTTGGGACAAAACCATTAACGATATCCTCCATAGAGATTTCTTCTGGTTTGATACCAGACACAAGCTGAGAAGGGTTATGAAGCTTCCTAATTTCCTTAAATCCCTAGATTTTTTTCATAACCCTTTCTGTCAGAAGGCGCTGAAAATTCTTTTACAATCTGCGATGGGCAATTATTATTACCGAGTTGCTTTAGAATCGCAATCCTGGACTGTTAATCTCCAGAAGAAATCCCAAACTGTGGATGCTGATTGAATTCTTTTGTGGTGCAGATTCTTGATCTGAATGTGGATTTAAGCGCTGCCAATGGAGCTGAAGAATGAGAAAACCCTCTTGTTTGTTCATGCACTTGTCTGTCGTTATTCACTCAAATCGATTAGGATGATAAAAAGGATTTCGGTAGAATTTGCCTTGTAAAAGTGGAGCTAAAAGTTTCACTTTTTCCCAGTTTTTTATTTTATTTATTTTTATTATTATTTTTTAGCTGAATTTACTAAATAAACTAGGTAGTTTTCGATCAAATGCTTGTCAGAATCTTTCGCGTTCATCATTGGCATGCAATGTGCAAATAGGTCTGTCTATTTGTTTTGAAATTATAAATTAATAGGAAAGTGATGGATAAGCGGATAATAATTGTGAGTCCTATGAAATGTGTAATTAAAATTAAAGTTTGAAGTTAATGTATAATACTGAGGTTTTAATTTAAATCAATCAAGCATTGTGAGCTCCTGAAAGTTGTGAATTACTTGCACGCATAAAATGATGGTTAGAAGATAAAAGTAAATATGATCTGGTGTGGAAGCATTTATAAAATTCTTGTAATAAGAATTGGAATAAGAAATATGTAGAAATAACTTGTTTTGTATTGATTGAATAATGATTGATCGACATGAAAATTGTACAATACCCCTATATTTATATGCAAATTATTTCCTACTATAATAGTATTAGGAAATAGAAATTCATGGAAACTATAATCCTAATCAAATAAAATATAAGAGTCTTATTACAACTATACAAGAAAATTAAATAGAAAAATAAACTCCTAGAAAAAATAAATCATAGTTGTTGAAGGGAATTATTAATTATAGTTGTGATGTACCACATTAATCCCCTCCACTTGAAAAAATCCATCCTCAAGTTTTGTGTCTGCACGAAAAAATCATCTAGAGGGAAGTGCTTGTAGATATCGGCAACATTAAAAGTATTGAAAATGTTCATATCAGTAGGAAGGTCAATTTTGTAAGCATTATCACCAATGTTGAAGAATGCGAAAAGAGTAATCTTTTTATTTTTAAGTTTATTGTAAGTGCCAACAGGAAAACGATTTTTTCTAAGATGGACCATCACCAAATCACTTTCGTTGAATAGCTTAAGGCATCGATGTTGGTCTGCAGCAGCCTTGTAACGAATTTTAACATCTTCTAAATTTTGTTTTACCTCATGATGAATTCTTTGAATACGTTCAGCAAACTCTTCTACACTAGAATTGACATTAGAAAGACGAATCAAATCTACCGTATGCCTTGCAACATTAGTGTAAACAACTTCAAAAGAAGTCTTCTTGGTGGATTGATTAGGCATACTGTTAAAAGCAAACTCAATTTGTGGAAGGGCAGCATCCAACTACTTTGGTAATCTCAACTAATTGCTAGAATCAGATTAGCCGCTTTTATTTGACCATCTGTCTGGGAATGACTTGTCCTACTAAACTTCAAAGAAGTATCAAATATTCTCCACAATATCCTCCAAAAGTGACTTAGAAAATTTGCATCTCTATCACAAGTTATAGAACGAGGAATGCCATATAGGCGAACAGTCTCGCGAAAAAATAGGTTAGCCACATAAGAAGCATCCATAGTTTTCTTACCAGAAATGAAGTGAGCCATTTTAAAAAATCAATCAATTACGACCAAAATAAAATCAACTCCCAGCTGAGTTCGTGGAAGGCCGATAACAAAATCCATAGTAACATCTTGCCATATTGTATCTGGAACAAGCAAAAGGGTATAAAGGCCAATATTTTGAACTTGTCCTTTTGCAATCTAACATATTGGATGACGCTAAACAAAACGACCAATATCTCTTTTGAGCTGGGGCCAATAAAATATCTCTTCAACTAAGCTAATTGTCTTATATCGACTAACGTTTCCTCCTAAATTGCCTGCATATAGTTCTCGAATCAAGTGCTAACGTAAAGAAGAACAAGGAATGCATAATTGTGTTTCCTTAAATAAGAATCCTTCCTGAAGAGAATAATCGGGTGTAAATTCCCTATCACTGCATCAAGTCCATATATCGCCAAAATCCTCATTAGTTGCATAAAGTTCCTTTAAACAATTGAACCCAACTACTTTTGTGCTAATTGTAGCTAAAAGAGATGCACATCGACTTAACGCATCTGTTGCTTTATTCTATTGGTTAGATTTACGTTTTATAATAAAAGTAAATTTTTGCAAAAAGGTAATCCATCGAGCGTTCATTTGATTCAATATTTTTTGAGAATTAATAAACTTCAAAACTTGATGATCCATAATAGTACAAATTCTCGTTGAACCAAGTAATGTTCCCAATGCTTTAATGCTCGGATAACGACATAAAATTCCAACTCATAAGTAGTCCACTTTTGTCGAGGTTCACTAACCTTTTCACTGAAAAAATTCAACTGGGCAACCTTCTTGGGATAATGCCGCTCTAATTCCCATAACTGAAGCATCACATTCAACTTCAAATACTTTCTCAAAGCTAGGTAGTGCCAACATTGTTTTTAGTTGTCTCAACCTATTTTCTTGTGCTTTGCCCTAATGAAATTGGCATTTTTTTAGGTAATGGCTGATAGGTGCCATGATTATACTGAAACCTTGAATGAAACGCTTATAAAAAGTTGCTAATCCATGAAAGCTCTTTACTTCTTGCACAATTTTAGGAGTTGGCCACTCGCGTATTGCTTACACCTTCATCCCATCAACTTGAATACCATCTTTTCCCTCCATAAAACCAATAAATAAAATTGGTCGGTCATGAAGCTGCACTTTTTGATATTGATATATGATAATAGCACAATGTCATCCATTTATACTTGTATTTGCATGATATATTGATGCTTAAATGCACTAAGTACTCTTATATTTTGATTTAGGTTGTAAATGGATAAATACAGTGGAATTTAGAAGAAAAAGGCGAAAAAGGACTAAAGTGAAAGAAAGTGAAAGTTCAGGGATCAAGTTGCAAATAATTTAAAGATGAGACGGGCAATGGAATGATGATTCGAGAAAGTTAGAAGTCCATTGGGTGCAATTAGAAGTCAAAAGAAGTTAAATATGACCATAATATTTTCACAAATCAAATTTCAAACGCATAAGAATTTTCCATATTTTCAGCCGGAGATTGAGATCCACTTTTAACCTAGTAAACGTTCGAATTTGGAAAGAGCTACTTCAGGAAAATCGTAGCACTTTGTGTTATCTTTTCAACGCACTTTGAATTGTCTTAATCAAGCTTCGAGAGAGAAAGTTATGATCAAAATACTGAAAGCAATCGCACAAAACAATTTTTGGCCGAATCTTCGAGTTTCCTTATCCCGTTCAACCTCTTTTGGAAACAATTTGGCACTCGATTTTAAGCCCTAATTCGAACAGAACATGCCCCCTCTCATTTCCTATCTCTTTTCTCTCATCTTGGGCACAAGAACTCCATGGAAAACTAAATTAATCGGTGAAGCCACAAATGAACTTGGTTAGATTTGGGAATTTCAATGTTTTTTATTACGTGTAAGGTGTTTTTCATTGTTGAACAATTCTAAATCTGGATTCCTTATGTTATTGGATATGTTTTGGAATTGGATTAATTCACATTGGATTTTTATGAATTCAATCATGTTTTCTTCATTAAATAATCGAAATGTTTATTGATTTTCAATTTCAAACAATTCATTGGTGTGATTCTTTACCATTATATGCTTGATGTATAATTGCTTTAGGATCTAATTTCAATAAATCATTGTGGAATTATATTGTGAAAGAACGTAGATTTGGAATTATTAAAGAAATAAAATAAGGTCTTGAATGTTCTATTTTCCAATTAAAGTGTTGGGATAAAGACCTTTAATTGAGTATTCTCATGCAAAAATGACATTGATTGAACCCATCTAATCAAAGAAATTTCGGCGCTGCATTATTTCATACATTGATATTAGTCCTTTATTCCAATTGCTAAATCATCCTTACATAAAATCACGAAAGTCATAGTTTGTTTGATCCTTTGTGAAACTTGCCATCTCCCTGTGGGTAGCTTTATTATAAAATTAGAGAAGTGGAACCTCCAAGCTCAGACATCTCTTGCTGCTTCTTTGCTTGCTTTTCTCAATCAAGCATTTCATTTTTTTATTTGTATTCGGGATACCACCGTACCTGTTCCTATACATCCGATCAAAGTCGAATCGCGAGCCTATATTAATTAATGATTAATGAAGCAAATTAAATGAAGTAACAACTCAAATAGTCAATATTTCCTCAATCCACTCAGGCGGAAACTTCGCATTCTCTCTTGAAACCGACACTCTAAAGCTATACTACAATCACCGTGTTATTTTTTAGGCGTAATCAAATTTTGGCACCATTACTGAGGAGACGATACAAACAATCGAAGGATTTTCGAGCAAAAGGGTGACTTTGTTCTTCTTTTACATTTTTTTTGTTAGTTTATTTTCTTAGTTGGTAGTTTATTATTTCTCACAAAACCCCATTTTCATGCTTTATGAACAGGGATCAAGACTAGTAGGGACAATTCATTGCAAGGCTTCCACAAGCGTTTGAATCTAGTCCTAACCCTCTTTCTGATACTGAATCTGTTGGCACACACATTACATCACATAACACCATAACTGATAATGAACATGAAGAGGCACCAACTAGGAATTTGCATGTTTATCTCTACCCACACCACATCTACACCGTCATGCATAATATTTCTACCTAATATGTCACGTATGAATCTTAAACTCAGAATGATCCAACTTCTTCCCACGTTTCATTGTTTTGCTAAAGAAAACTCATACGTGCATATTAGAGAATTTGAAGAGGTGGTTGCAACTTTTCACAATTAATGTGGTATAATGGATGCAGTCAGGTTTAAATTTTTCCCGTTCTCTCTTAAAGAAAGAGGAAAAAGCTGACTATATTCATTAAGACCACGCTCGATTGGGACTTGGGCTGAAATGACTCAAGCATTTTATGGCAAGTACTTTTCCCACCACAAAAAAAATTGCATTGAAAAAGCAAATCTCTTCTTTTACTCAAAAAGAGAGTGAAACTTTATATCAAGCGTGGGAAATGTACAAAGAATTGCAAGCCCTCTATCCTCAACACGGTTATGAAAGCTGGCACATTGTGAGTTATTTCTATGAGGGATTATTGCCTAGAGAGCGTCAATTTGTTAAAATGATGTGTAATGAAATTTTTTTGCAAAAGATCCAGATGAGACTATAGACTACCTAGATGACTTAGCTGAAAAAACCCATACCTGGACTGGACCTAGTGCCACTGAGAGTACTAATAGGTCACGACCCACTGGAAACCTGAATAGCATAGGTATTTATCATCTTAGAGAGGAAGACAACCTCAGAGCAAAGGTAGAGGCCGTCACTAGAGAACTTGAAGTCTTACGTGCTAAGGATTCAAAAACAACTCGACTTGTTTCCCGTATTGAGTCTTTAGAGCCTTGTTTTGTGTGTAGAGGGAGTGATCCCCTAGGACAGGAGTGTTCCACTTATGCTGAGATGAGACTTTATGAGGAACAATGTAATGCTTTAGGCGTATATCAAAAGCTCTACACCCCTTACTCCGAGACTTACAACCTAGGGTGGCGAAATCATCCCAACTTTAGCTGGAAGTTTGAAAACCAACAACTTGTCCAATCCAGTAGAGCTTACAATGCACTCCCACGTCAACCTATATCCTCGAAAAATTCTTTAGAAGATATTTTACATGCATTTATTGAGGCACAGGGTAAAACGAATAAAAAATTTGAGACTATGATTGGCCAGTTAGTTGAGGAAAACAAAGAGATAAAGAATCATGTGTCCAAACTAACCAATGCCTTAGATATAGGGGAATGTGAAAAAATTTCAGCTCAAGCTCAACCAAATCTAAAGGGGCAACATATGGCACAAACTTCGGGATCGAGAGAGACCAACTTTAAGGAAGTAAATGCCATAAACACTAGATCGGGGAAAATCATTGAACCAGCCCTTCAATCTAGGAGAATGAAAAAGAATCAAGTGAGCCTAATGAGAGTAGCCCCAGTGAAGAAGTAGTCGAAGCTCCATTTAGGGTACCTTTCCCTCAAGCCCTCAAATCTACCTCGAAGTCGACCGCTCAACACAATGAAATCTTAGAACACCTTAGGCAAGTGAAAATCAATTTGTCTATCTTGAACGTGATCTCTCAAGTTCCTACATATGCTATAGTCCTTAAGGACTTATGCAATGTGAAGAAGAAACATCATGTTAAGAAGACTGCTTTTTTGATCGAGCGAGTGCTATGATAGAGCAGATGATCCCACCAAAGTATAAGGACCCTTGTTGTCCTACCATCTCTTGTGTCACTGGGAACCATGAATTTGCACAAGCCCTCCTTGATTTAGGAGCTAGTGTTAACCTCATGCCTTATGCTATATACTTGTTGTTAGGTCTAGAAAAGATGAAACCTACCTTAGTGGTTCTTCAATTAGTTGACAGGTCCACCATAAGACTTAGGGGAGTTGTTGAGGATGTGCTAGTTCAGGTTGATAAATTTTACAACACTATTGATTTCTTGGTACTAGATGTGAAGGTTGAGGTGGATGTACACTCAAAAATCCCGATTATACTTGGTAGACCTTTCCTTGTTGCGGCTAATGCTCTTATCAATTGCAAGAATGGTTTGATAAAGCTGTCTTTTGGGAATATGATTCTAGAAGTCAATATTTTTCATGTCACTAAGCAACCTAGAGAAGAAGATGAATGTTATCAAACATACATGATTGATGTGTTCACGCAGGAGGAAGCATCTGCAAAAATTATTTTTGATCATTTGAACTCTCTCTTCCTAAACTCTGAAATTTCAATTAGTTCTGATATTGATGAATATGCTAACATTTGTGCTTTTGCAAAATTACAGGACCATAGGACTTCGCCATTGAATCCGAAGTTCGAAGAATTGCCCAAAAGGACTGGATGACAAAAACTGTTACAAACCAATTTTTCTTAGTCAAAAGTCAAGAGTTGAATTTTCAAAGTCAAAGTCACATAGGGACTTAAATGAAATAAATGACTTTATTGGGACTTGAATTGACTAAAATATTTTATTGGGGTTTATTTTACAATTGACAATATATGAGGGTTATATTGGATACAATTGGAAGTTGAAAATTTACTTATACATGTTTGGGAAGTTTAGTATTTAAATGTTAGCTTATATTAGAGAAGAGGGACTTTTCTTGCAATTTGGAGTTAGTGGGTTTTTAATGCCTATGACCATCACTTTTTCTCTCATAAATCACACACTAGAAGAAAGAAAGAACCGGCAGAGAAGAAGAAAAGGAAGGAAAGGAAAAAGAAAGGAAAAGAGGTAGTGGCTATTCCAATTTCATTTTTAATTTGTCTAATTTCTTTAAAAGATATGGTATGTTTTATGCTTAAATTTTTAGAGTTTTGATTTTATTTGTTTAATTTTCAGATTTTAAGGAAGGAATATATATGTTTTCAAGTCAATATTTTTGAATTGGAGATGCTATTTACACTAAGGTAAGAAATACCAATTTTGGGCAAAACCCTAGAATTTTCATTTGGGTTTTTGAATGAGTTTAGTTAATGGGAAAATTTGTAAGGATGAAATATTCATTTGAAGGCATGAATTTATGGATCAAGATGGGAAATTAAATTGGTTAAATTATGATTATTAATTTTACTAGTTTGGAAGAAGGAATTATTTTTATGTTTGGAGTGAAGATTATTGTAATGAATTAGCTATTCAGAAATGGACTAGAAAGTGGAATTAGTTTGAAGTGATTAAAGGAAATTGGGGAAAATATTATTCAAGTATCGAGAAGTCAAGTTTTAGTATTCGATTACTAGTATTAAGAAATACTTAGTATGGAAGTTGTTAAATTAGTTATTTTATATCGTATTTCAGGTGGTAACGTGAAAGTTGGGCAAGGCTGGTAAAATTGAACCAGATTGCTATTTATAGATCTGTGAGTGGGAAATCTACGTTTTCAAAAAGAAGATTTCCTTTTTATTTTAAAGCATGTTAATTACATGAAATGCCTTATTTTCGAGAATTAGTAAATGAGTATGATTGTTTTGAAATTATCATTTAAATAATTGATGTGATTATCTTACTCTAGTGCACTGAGGGGCTACGGCCGTGTACTAGAGTCATGTATTTAACTCCTATACACTGAGGGGCTACAACCGTGTATAAAGGTAACTCTTATCCACTGAAGGGCTACGGCCGTGTGTAAGGGTACCTATTATACACTGAGGGGCTACAACCGTGTATAAGGATGATTATGTTATTTTCATCTTGTACACTGAGGGGCTACGATCGTGTACAGAGTGTTGATCAGACGGTTTATGTGCATATGATTTTATAGCTTTCAGATCATCAGTAGATGATTACATGGAGTATATTTTGATGTGAATTTTAAATATATAGCGGATTATTAGCTTTCAGCTTACATTTTCCCGTTTACAGTTCAGCTTATGGATTTCTGATGATGATTTTAGCTTAGTGAGTTTGTCTAATGTTCTCACTCATCTTGTATTAATTATTATCATCTTTCTTTTATATATCAGCTTGAGTCTAATTTATGATTTAGTACCAGAATTTTGAGTGTATACGATGTTATGATACAGACATCAAGAATAATGAGTACATTAAGGTAAATGTAGCTCTATGTATGTATGACCAGATTATAGAATTCAATTATTCAGTTCTAAGAATAAAGTTTTCAGTTTATAGTATTGAGTAACAACAATATTTCATAGATTATCATGGGTACCAAAATTTGTTATACTTTACAGTTATTTATCTCGAATAAAGAACAAAGAATCTCATGATGCAGTCATGTTTTAGTTCTAAAGGTTTTATCAGATTTCAAAATTCTCAAAGTGTTAATAGAGCAAGAATTTTAAGAAAATATGCATAAATGGAAAAAGTTTACTTATTTACAAATTATACACTCACTGAGCTATTAGCTCATATTGCTTTTACCTTTTTTCCTTATCAGACAGATAGTAGCTGAGCTAAGCACTACTGGGCCAGTTGATTTATCGAGTTGAACTATAAATTGTCAAGCATTGTATGACTCATCTTATCAGTGTAATAGCTCATATTCTAGAATAGACACCTCTTTTGGTCAGAAATTAGTTCCATGTTTTGGGCCTGCTATGTTTTGTATATATTATGCATTTTGGGTACCATGGTTTATAAATTGTTGCAAAGGTCAAATTGCCAGTGTTGTATTTGAATAGTTGATTTTCTGTGAGCCAGTATACCATAATTTAAACTATATGTATCTGTTTGGGATATTGGATTATATATTTCAGGTGGTTTTAGTCTATAATTCAGGGGGAATTCTGCTAAAATTTTTACAATGCATATCATAGTCAATACAAATCAATGTTGCCTTGATGGTGGGTCCGGCACTTAACTAGTATCTATCATCGACACACGACACGTGTCGGGTCTATTAGGATGATTCGGGACGGGTCGTGTCAGTTATACTCTATTCATCATCCGCCATATTTCATTCATTTCATTACTAACGTATCATACCAAATTTTCACATGTTAAGTTTTAATCATTAAAGAAATCGCAACTTGGTCAAACCATGGACTCACCAAGATCATCATATGTGAAATGCTACTTCCATGACCCATAAACTTATTTAAAAACTAATAAAGTGTCATCAATTTTAGCCCTAAATTTTTTTAACCCAAATTCAGTCATTCACTTGCATATAGCTAAATTGTGTACTAAGATAGAGTTAATTGTTGAGAATGATGCAAGAATCTATTGCTTATAAAGTCCTGTCACATAATTGCATCATCTGCTCGACTTTTTTCTAATTTAGAACTTCCATTTTTAGAGGCATGTATTCAACTATTTGAGAAAGAAAATGTCATCGAACTCTGACCAAATTGATGAATGAAGAACAACAGACACGAACACAAATCCAAAAGGTATTCTAGGCATATACCAATTGTCAGATTTCGATGATGTTTTCTTCCTCAATTACTTGGATATGCACCTATAAAAATGGAAGATTGAGGTGAGAGACATCAAACAGATGTTACAATTGAGGGATAGCGCTATATAAGTAGTTTTTTTTTTCCCTCAACAATTTACTTTGTATTATTA
The DNA here is from genome assembly GCF_002742605.1 of Olea europaea var. sylvestris. NCBI lineage: Eukaryota > Viridiplantae > Streptophyta > Magnoliopsida > Lamiales > Oleaceae > Olea > Olea europaea. The sequence goes on from NW_019265529.1 coordinate 280,239, forward strand.
CATAATTTAGATGTATGTAAGTGAAATGAGTGAACTGGGGGCTAGGATTTTTTAGGTTTGAAATTGGGGACACTTTATTGGGCTTTAAAGAAATTTATGGGCGTAAAGTCGCATTTCACATATTTGATTTTGATGAGTTGATGGTTTGGCCAAGTTCTATTTAAAAAAATAAAAAATAAAAATTGTAACTTGTCATGTGGACTTTCGTGCGATATATTAGCAAAGAAGGGAATGAAATATGAAGGATGATAGATGGAATGCAACATCTCAAAGATGAGTGCCTATTTAGAAGTATTTAGAAGTTTGATGAGTAAGCTATAACCAAGTGTAAGTTGGACAAGTAATGAAATAATTTTTCGTTAGTCTTGTCAGTGAATAAGGTAATGAATTTTTGGAGATAATTGATGAAATGCAAATGGGTAAAATTTAGTAAGTAATGTGAAGCAAAGTTTAGTGAATAAATTATGATCATGCCACAAGTTGGATGATTATTACCAGTAATACTATTTGCAATCGTCCATTATTATAATCATCTTACGTGATATAAATGTGATAGTTAGTACATAAACAATATTAATTTCTAGTGGCATATTTTGTCATTCAAGAACATGAACATGCAGCAAATAAAGACTTAAGGAAAAATTTTAGACTAATTCAGCGAAAACAAAATCAACATTCCATGAAAATCATGCAATTCACAAGAAAATTTCAAATACACTCTTCCCCAACTAAGTATTGCATTGTTCTCAATGCAAAAAACATGTCTTCCAAATAAAGGTAAGGAAATAGGTCACCTGAATGTTGAAGTAAATCACATAAGCTAAAGTATAAGAAGCCTAAAAGTCTTCAATGAAAATGGTGATGCAGAAAATGAAAATAAACCAGAATACAGTGAATAATGCATATGATACAAATAAACTTAACAATTGCAAAAAAAAAAAAGATAAAAGAAGGGAAAAGAACTCCCCTTGGGTTGCCTCCCAAGCAGCGTCGTTATTTATTATCGTTGACTCGACTCAATGTTTGTTTCTTTAGCCCGCATCTAACCAGGACATTGTCAACGTTTGGCGCATTGCACCAAAATCATTGGAAGTAGTCACCAGTAGTGTCCCATAATCATGAAAATAATCAAAAGCAGCACAAATATCAACATATTCCCCATTATCATACCCTGTGGGAATTTTAGAATTTAAAGGGTCGGGATCAATAAGCACATGTGCTTCCTTCTCAATGAGTGCATCAATCATGTATGTTTGATGACACTCATCAACCCATGAAAGATGTTGACTTCTAAGGTCATGTTCCCAAATGTTAGTTTCATTAGACCGTTCCTGCAATTAATAAGAGCATTAACTGCAGCAAGAAAAGGTCTACCAAGAATAATGAAAATTTTGGAGTTTACATTCACATCAACTTTCAAGTCCAATACCAAGAAATCCACGAGATAGCAAAATTTGTCAATTTGTACCAACACATCCTCAACTACTCCCCTAGGTTTAATAGTGGACCGATCAGCTAATTACAGGACCATGGAAGTAGGTTAGTATATAGCATAAGACATGATATTGAAACTAGCTCCTAAATCGAAAAGAACTTGTGCAAACTCATGGTTCCCAATGGTGCAAGACATAGTGGGGCAACCAGAGTCCTTATACTTGGGTGGAATCCTTTGCTCAATTATCGCACTTACTTGTTTAGTCAAGAAAGCAATTTTCTTGACGTGGTATTTTTTTTTTACAGTGCATAAGTCCTTAATGACATTAGCATAGGTAGAAACTTTTGAAATCACGTGCATGAGAGGTAGATTGATTTTTATCTGTTTGAGGTGTTCTAAGATTTCACTATGTTGTTCGGTAGGTTTCGAGGTAGACTTGAAAGCTTGAGGGAATGGTACTTTAGATGGATTCTTCACTACCTCTTTACTAGGGTACTCTCTTCTGAGCTACAGGGGTCCTTTTCATTTTTCCTAGTTTTGGGGGTTGGTTCTATAACTTTTCAAAATTGGGTAGTTATGGCATTAACTTTCTTAAGATTGTTTTCCCCTGAGCTTGAGGTTTGTACCATATGTTGTCCCTTGGGTTCGGTTTCGGTTGAGCTTGCGTTGAAAATTTTTCCCTCTCTCCTACAGTTAAGGCATTAGTTAGTTTGGACATATGAGATTTTATTTCTTTATTTTTTCAACAATTTGGGTGATCGTAGCATCAAACTTTTGGTTAGTCTTACTCTGTGTCTCTATAAATGCATGTAGAGTGTTTTCTAAAAAGTCCCTAGAGGATGTGGGCTGATATAGAGATGCAGTGTGAGCTTTATTTGGCTGACCTTCAGATTTTCAGTTGAGATTGGGTGATTTCACCACTCTGGATTGTATGTTTCAGAAAAGGGAGAATAAGGCTTTTGGCATGTGCCTAAGGCATTGCATTGTTCTTCATAAACTCCACTCTTGAGTTGGATGATCAGTTCCACCACAAACAAAACACGGTCCTAAAGATTCGACACGAGATGCATTTTGTGTAGGCTTTGAGTCCCTAGCATGTAAGATTTTGAGTTCTTTAGTGAGGGCATCTACCTTAGCTCTAAGGTCATCCTCCTCCCTAAGATAATAAATGCCTGTGCTAGTGGTGTTTTCGATGGGTCGTGACTTACTGGTGCTATCAGTGAAACTAGGTCCAGTCCAAGTATGGGCTTTCTTGGCTAAGTCATCTAAGTACTCTATAAACTCATCTAGATTTTTTGTAAGAATTCATCATTACACATCATTTCAACAAATTAACACTCCCTAGGCGTTAACCCTTCATAAAAATAATTCACCACACGCCAACTTTCATAACCATAGTGGGGGCAAAGGGCTTGCAATTCGTTATACCTTTCACAGGCTTTATATAAGGTTTTACTATCCTTTTGGGCAAATGAAGAGATTTGCTTCTTAAGGGTAGTGGTTTTATGATGAGGATAGTATTTGCCAAAAAATGCTTGGGTTGTTTCCGCCCAAGTCCCAATCAAACGTAGTCGCAGTGAATATAGCCAGTTTTTTGCTCGTTCTTTGAGTGAAAATGGGAAAGTTTTTAGCTTTAGTGCATCCAACGTACCATGTTGACTATGGAAGGTTGCCACCACCTCCTCAAACTCCCTAACATGTACGTATGGATTTTCTCTTTTCAAGACCATGAAAAGTGGGCAAAAGTTGAATCATTCCCAGTTTTAGGTCCATATGTGGCATGTTAGGAGAAAACATGATGCATGAAGGTGTAGATGTATGTGTTGGGTAAAGGTAATCATGCAAGGTCCAATAGGGCGCATCACCTTGCTCACTATCAGTCATTGTGCTGTGTAATGTGATGAGTGTGCCAATAGATTCAGTATCAAATAGAGGGTTAGAAAGAGATTCAAACACTAGTTGCGGCCTTGCAATGAATCTCCCTCGCTCATCTCGATGTCTGTTCATAAAACACAAAAAAAAATGAAACTAAGTTAGAAATAACAATATAACTAAGAAAATAAACTAAACTGACTAAAAAAATGTAAAAGAGGAATGAAGTTACCCTTTTACTCGAGAATCCTTCAATTATTTGTACCATCTCCCCGGCAACGGTGCCAAATTTTGATTACGCCCAAAGTATAATGCGGTGATTATAGTATAACTTTGGAGTGTCGATTCCATAGGGAGATGGAAAATTATTGAAGGGGTACAATAGTTTGAGGGTTTTGTAAATTTTGTAAAAAGAATTTATCAATTTGAAATGAAGTTTAACAATCAATGTTTGAGATAACGAAGTTTGAATCAATATACGAAATAGTGAAGCACCGAAATTTCCTCAATTGGTTCAGATTAATCAATACCAATTACGCATTCTAATACTCAATTAAAGATCTTTTATTCTAATACTTTAATTGGAGATTAAACATTGAACACCCATTTAATTTCACCCTAATGCTATATTAATTCTAAAATCCAAATTTCCTAAAACACATAACCACTTTAATCCATTGAAATAAGATTCAAAAGCAATTATATACATCAAGCATATAATGGTAGAGGATCACACCAATACGATAATAGAAATGGGAATTCAATCAATACTTTAATTCTTTAATGGAAACAACATGATTAGATCCATGAAAAACTTAATACCAGTTAAATCAATTTCAAAATAGATTCATAAAATAGGAAATTAAAACCCTGAAATGTTTATCAATGAAAAACCAAATTATATGCATGAAATGACATTAAAATCACTGATACCAATCGAGTTCGTTGGTGGCTTTACCAAGAATTCTCCAGCATTCCATGGAGTTTTCTTTTGTCAAAAGATGAGAAGAATGGTGTTTTGGTTCATTTTCCCACGTTCTGGAGTATTTTTTGGCTTAACGAAACATGTGAAAACGTATTTCCATAAGTGGTAGCATCAATTTAGGAAGCTAAAAATTTGGCCTCGAAGTATAACCATTTCTTCACCGGACAACTTTCAGTATTTTAGCCATAACTTTCTCTCCCGATATCTAATTAAGGTGATTCAAGCTGTTTTAGAAATATAACACAAAGGGATACAATTTTGGTGGAAATAGGATTTTTCCAATTCAGCCGTTTACTTGGTAAAAAATTGATCTCAATATCTGACTGGAAATCTAGAACATCCTTGTGTGGTTGAAATTTGATTTGTGAATATATGATGGCCATATTCACTTCTTTTGACTTCAGATTATACCTAATTGACTCTTAGCTTTCTCGAATCATCATTCCATTGCCCGTCCCTAAACTTTCATTTCTTCTATTTTGGTCCTTTTTGCTTTTTTCTTTTAAACTTCAACTTTTCCACCAAAATGCAACCTAAATCAAAACAAAAGTATAATAAATGTATTTTGATATCAAATAATCACACGAGTGCAATAATTAAGAGGAAAATTATTATATTTTATACTCTTATTAAGACTACATGATACACTTTGGGCATACCGCACAACTTTTAAGACTTCCTTAGGCATGTCACCTTATAGGTTTATCCTTGGAAAGCCTTGTCATTTACCTGTTGAACTTGAGCATCGAGCCTTTTGGGTAATCAAGCAGTTTAACTTTGATCTAAAAGAGGGAGGTAAACATAGGAAATTACAATTGAGTGAGTTGGAGGAACTAAGAAAATATGCTAACGAAAGTTCTAGAATCTACAAGTCGAAAATGAAAGCATTTCATGATAAAAATATTTTTAGAAAAATTTTTAAAACGAACCAAAAAGTGTACTTGTACGATTCTAGACTTTACGAGCATCTACAAAAACTCCGTTCCAGGTGGACTGGCCCATTTGTGGTGTTTTGAAAATGGGGTTGTTGAAATAGAAGATCCTAGTAATGGTAGGGTATTTAAGGTGAATGGACAGTGACTCAAAATAACCTATGGGCAACAGGTGCCTGCAGTTGAAGAAATTCCCTTTGTAGACCCGATTTATCGCCCATGACACCCTTCAAATGTGTCTTTCACCCTTTTTGAGTGTATATCCTTTTTCTCAGCTCAATAGAGATAAACCTGCACTAAGTATTGTGATACCCATGGCTTATGGAGTTGAACCTTTAGATTGAGACGCACTTGATGTTGCATGTGTTAGGGTTGGCAGTAGGATGGCTAAGGCTTGACTCACTCACACATTCAGCACCTGTTTTGATATCTTGATGATCATGGCATTGTTAACTTCTTGTGGTGTTGAGTTTGAAAAGTCCATGAACTGCAATTGAATTGGAACTTAACAATTTAAATTGTAGCATGACCCAATCGTTTTTTAGTCTTATTTTGCATTAAATTGCTAGGGACTAGTAATAAGTAATTTGAGGGGTGTGATAATAGCACATTTTTTCAAGATTTCGTCCATTCACACTTGTATTTACATGATATATTGACGCCTAAATGTACTAAGTACCTTATATTTTGATTTAGATTGCAAATGGATGAATACGGTGGAATTTTGAAGAAAAGAGCGAAAAAGGACTAAAGTGAAAGAAAGTGAAAGCTCAGGGACCAAGTTG
>NW_019265529.1:286913-290657 GCF_002742605.1 Olea europaea var. sylvestris
ACAAGAACCCCCCCCCCCCTCTCATCTCCTATCTCTTTTCACTAGTCTTGGGTACAAGAACTCCATGAAAAACTAAATTAATCGGTGAAGTCACGAAAGAACTCGATTAGATTTGGGAATTTCGATGTCTTTTATTGCGTGTAAGGTGTTTTTTATTGTTGAACAATTCTAAATCTAGTTTTCTTATGTTATTGGAAATGTTTTGGGATTGGGTTAATTCACATTAGATTTTTATGAATTCAATCATGTTTTCTTCATCGAATAATCAAAATGTTTATTGATTTTCAATTTCAAACAATTTATTGATGTGATTCTTTGCCATTATATGCTTGATGTATATAATTTCTTTGGAATCTAATTTCAATAAATCATTGTGAATTTATATTTTGAAAGAAACCTAGATTTGGAATTACTAAAGAAATTAAATAAGGGCTTGAATGTTTTATTTTTGAATTAAAGTATTGGGATGAAAACATTTAATTGAGTATTCTCATGCAAGATTGACATTGATTGAACCATCTAATCGAGGAAATTTCGGCGCTTCACTATTTTGTACATTGATAACAATCCTTTATTCCAATTGCTAAATCATCCTCACATAAAATCACGAAAACCCTAAGTTTTTTATCCATTATGAAACTTTACATCTCCTTGTGGAATAAATACCCTAAAGCTATACTACAATTACCGCATTATTCTTTGGACATAATCAATATACAATTTATTATCTCACTCGTGGAGAACATTTTTGGTTTTGAAAGTTGTTTTCCACTCATCGCCAGATCGTATATGGATCTGATGATAACCACTCCTTAAATCAAGTTTGGCAAATATTACTGCACTTTCTAACTTGTCGAGCATATCATTAAGACGTGGGATGGAAATGTGATACTTGATTGTTATTTCATTAATAGCACGACTGTCTATGCACATTCACTAAGTGCCATCCTTCTTTGGAATAAGTAAAGCGGGAATTGCACACAGACTCATACTTTTGCGCATCAACCTTTTATCAAGTAGTCCATTAACCTGTCGCTGCAACTCTTCATGCTCAACTGGACTCATGCAATAATGTGACAAGTTAGGCAAACTAGCTCCAAGCGCCAAATCAATATGATGTTGAATGTTTCGCATAGGGGGCAACTCGTTTGGTAACTCGTTGGGTGCTATCTCAACAAAATCGGCAAGTACTTTCTGAACTTTGGTGGGAATCTGTATAGTTGCTTTTGATTGACCTTTAACTACCAATGCTAATACTATGTGCGGCTTTTTTACTTTTTCAAAGAATTTTGGGCCTGATATGTTGGTAAAGAGTGGTTTTTCTTCCTTGATAGTAGGGTTGGTTTCCAAAGGTTGAGATTGTGGTACTAAAACGATCTTCTTGTTGAACCACTAATTACGCCCAAAGTATAACGTGGTAGTTGTAGTACAACTCTAGGGTGTCGTACCCACTAGGAGTTGGGAAGTTACTCAAAGGATTTATCAAGCTAGGATTTTCATTGTGGTTTGTATAAAACAATATATCAATTTGAAATGAGGTTTAAATATCAGTATGTGAAATAGTGAAGCGTCGGAATTCCCTCGATTGGTTCGGATCAATCAATGTCAACTATGCATTCATGTACTCAATTAAAGATTTTGTCATCAAACTTTAATTGGAGAATATAACATTGAAACCTAATTTAATCCTATAGTAATTCTAAAATCCAGATTTCCTACAAACACACGTACCATTTTAATCTATTGAAATCAGATCAAAAAACAATCATATACATAAAGCATATAATGGTAAAGAATCGCAACAATAAGATTGCATGAAATTGAAATTCAACGAATAGTTTAATTTTACAATAGACAAAACATGATTGAATCTATGAGAAACCTAATAAACGTTAAACCAATCTCACGTTAATGCTTGAAATGCAACTCAGTAATTATTTTTTGATAATTAATAGAAAAAGCTTGACTGAATCTATAACGAATCTAATAAGAATTGAATTAATCCCAAAACAATCTCATAAAAACAGAAAATCCAAACCTTAAAATCATTTAACAATGAAAGTTAGAATTACATGCGTGAAAGGACATTAAAATCACCGATACCAATCGAATTCCTTCGTGGCTTCACCAAATCCCTTAGCGAGCCTAAAATTTCGGCTCGGGCTCGACCCGGTTAAAAATACCGAGCTTATTTGCGGGCTCGAGCCGGGCCGAAAAAAATAGGCTCGTTTTTACGGGCCGAGCCGGGCAGGCTCGTTTTTTCTCTTTTTTTTTTTTTTTTGCTGCCTTGAAGGCAGCAGTTTTGCCTTAATTTTTTTTTTTTATTAAAAAGCTCGCGAGCTTACGGGCCGGCTCGGGCAAAGCCCGTGTCCCCAAAATGGGGCTCGGCCCGAGCTTAGGCTTGGGTCTATCGAGCCCCGAGCCGAGCTACGGGCGGCCAAAGCCGGCGAGCCCGATTGCCATCCCTAGGTTCTAATGTGCATACGCACGATAGACTTCTTTAGGCCTTGGTAGTGGATTTTTGAAAATATCGCGTACGCAAGGCCTGCAAGCCTATGTGTACGCATAGTATAAATTCTTCTCCGTCGGATAGCTTTCAGTATTTTGAACATATCTTCCTCTCCCGATGTCCGATTGAGGTGATTCAAGTTTTGTTGGAAAGTTAACTAAAAGAGCTACAACTTTTCTTCAGATGTCATCTTTCAATTCAATCGTATGACATGTCAAAAAGGGTCCCAATATGAGGCTAAAAATCGATGCGTGACTTCTTCGACTAGGAATTTATGTGTAATCATACTTTGATGATATTTCATCCCTTTGACCTCTTTCCTCATCCGCTTGACCTCTAACACTTTTGAATCTTCATTATAATGTTAGGCACAAGTTTGGAGTATTTTCACTTTAGTCCCCGAACTTTCATTTTCTTCCACTTTGGTCCTTTTTCACTCTTTTCTTCTATCTTCCATCTTTTCTACCAAAATGCAACCTAAATCAAAACTTAAGTATAATGAATGCATTTTGGTATCAAATAATCACATGAATGCAATAATTAAGAGGGAGAAATATTATATGTTACACTCTTATCACACCCCCAACTTGCTTATTGCTTGTCCCTAGCAATTCAATGCAGAACAAGCAAACGAATGATTAGACTATAATATGAATGAAATTATTAAGTTCCAACTTAACTACAATTCATGCTCTTTTCAAACTCAACACCACAAGAACTTAACAATGCCATGATCATCAAGATATCAAAAACATTTGTCAAATGTGTGAGTATGTGTCAAGCCATAGCCATCTTACCACCAATCCTAACACATGTAACATCAAGTATGCCTCGAGCCAAAGGTTCAGCCCCATAACTCACGTGTATCACAGTATTTAGTGCGGTTTTCTCTCTATGGAGCTGAGAAATGGTATACACTCGAAATTCGGAGGCTTAAATGTTTATGAATGAACAACAAGTGAACATTGATTTTATGATAGGGATATTGTCAAATGAGAATTCGTCACTTTCTTACCACAATCATAATTAGGATCAAAATAGTCAATATAAAGGGCTGTAATGCGGTTTGGGTTTGGTTGTATGAAAATGAGGATATAAAGATTCAAGGACTTCCAAGCATGTAGCTAGATTCAAGGACTTCCAAGCATCTCGATAGATTACATCTTTTGATCAATACACTCTTCAATATTTCAACCCCAAAATCAATCAAATTTTTTTTGTCTTTTTGTTTTTGT
>NW_019265529.1:291433-298588 GCF_002742605.1 Olea europaea var. sylvestris
TCACAACAAAATTTAAGTTAAACTCTCCCCCCAACTAAACATTGCATTGTCCTCAATGCAAAAATATGTATGCCAAATAAAGGTAAGGAAAGATATTACCTGAGTGCCGAAATGAATCACATGAGTTGAAGTATAAGAAGTCTGAAAGTTTTCAATGGAAAGGGTGATGTAGAAAATGAAAATAGAAGGAATGCAATGAATAATGCATGGACTAAACTTAGAGAGAATGCATAAATGAAAATAAAAAGAAGGAGAAGGGAACGAACTCCCCTTGGGTTGCCTCCCAAACAGCGCCTTTGTTTATTATCGTTGGCTCGACCCAATATTGCCTTCTTCAGCCTGCATCCAGTTGAGGCATTGTCAACCTTCGGCGCATTGCACCAAATTCATTAGAAGTAGTCATCGGTGGTGTCCCATAATCCTGAAAAACATTAAAACAACATCAATATCAGCTTATTCCCCATTATCATCCCTTGCGAAAATTTCAGAATTTAAAAGGTTGGGGTCAATAAGTGCATGTGCTTCCTCCTCAACGAGTGCATCAATCATGTATGTTTGAAGACACTCATCATCTTTCTCGAGCTATTTCATGATGTGAAAGATGTTGACGTCTAAGGTTATGTTCCCAAAAGATAGCTTCATCAAACCATTCCTGCAATTGATAAGAGCGTTAGCTGTAGCGAGAAAAGGTCTACCAAGAATAATGAGAATCTTGGAGTTAACATTCACATCTACTTTCACATCCAAAACCAAAAAATCCACAGGGTAACAAAATTTGTCAATCTGTACTAGCATGTCCTCAACTACCCCTCTAGGTCTAGTGGTGGACTTATCAACCAATTGTAGGACCACTGTAGTAGGTTTGATCTCACCTAGACCTAACGCCGATTATATAGCATAAGGCATGATGTTGACACTAGCCCCTAAGTCGAGGAGAGCTTGTGCAATCTCATGGTTCCCTATGATACAAGAAATAGTAGGACAACCAGGGTCCTTATACTTTGGCGGGACTTTTTTTCAATTACGACACTCACATGTTCAGTCAAGAAGGTAGTTTTCTTGACCTGGTGCTTCCTTTTAACATTACACAATTCCTTAAGGACTTTAGCATATGTGGGGACCTAGGAAATCACGTGCAAGGGAGGTAAATTGACTTTTACTTGCTTAAGGTGCTCTAGGATTTCACTGTGTTGACTAGCAGATTTCGAGGTCGACTTGAGGGCTTGAGGAAAGGGCATTCTAGACGGATCACTACCTCCTTACTAGGGGTGCTCTATTCTATACTACTAGGATCCTTCTCACTTTCCCTAGGTTTGGAGGTTGATTCTATGACTTTTTCAGATCTAGTGGTTATGACATTCACTTACTTCAAGTTGGTCTCTCCAGATCCTGAAGTTTGTGCCATGTGTTTCTCCTTAGGGTTCAGTTGAGCTTGCGCTGAGAATTTTTCCCGCTCTCCTACAGCTAAAGTATTAGTTAGTTTGAACATATGAGATTTTATTTTCTTGTTTTCTTTAACAATTTGGGTGATCATAGTCTCAAACTTTTGGTTAGTCTTACTCTGTGCCTCTATGAATGCTTGTAGAGTGTCTTCTAAAGAGTTCCTAGAGGACATGAGCTGATATGGAGGTATAGTGTGAACTTTATTTGGTTGGCTTTCAGATTTTCAGCTGAGATTGGGGTGATTTCACCATCCTAGGTTATAAGTTTCGAAGTAAGGAGTGTAGGGCTTTTGATATATGCCTAAAGCATTACAGTGTTCCTCATAAAGTCCCCTCATCTCAGCGTAAGTAGCACACTCTTGTGCTGGATGATCCATGCCACCATGCACAAAACAAAACCCTTCAGACTCAACACGGGAAATAGCACGTGTAGGTTTTGAATCCTTAGCACGTAGGGCTTCTAATTCTCTAGTGAAGCTTTCTACCTTGGCTCTAAAGTTGTCTTCCTCCCTAAGGTGATAAATGCCTATGCTAGTAGAGTTTCCCTGAGGTCGTGACCTATTGGTGCTATCGGAGGCATTAGGTCTAGTCCAAGTATGAGCCTTTTCAGCTAAGTCGTTTAGATACTCTATGGCTTCATCCGGGTCTTTTTGTAAGAAGTCTCCATTACACATCATTTTTACAAATTGACGCTCCCAAGGTGTTAGACCCTCATAAAAGTAACTCACCACACGCCAAGTTTCATATCCATGGTGGGGGCAAAGGGTTTGTCACTCTTTATATCTCTTCCAGGCTTGGTATAAAGTTTCACTGTCCTTTTGGGCAAGTGAGGAAATTTGCTTCTTAAGGGCAGTGGTCTTATGATGGGGGTAATATTTGCCGAAGAAAGCTTGGGTCATTTTAGCCCAAGTTCCAATCAAATGTGGTTTCAATGAATACAACTAGCTTTTTGCTCTTTTTTGAGTGAAAATGGGAAAAATTTAAGTCTGATTATATTCATTGTACCACATTGATTGTGGAAGGTTGCAACCACTTCCTCAAATTCCCAAATATGCACGTATGGATTCTTATTTTCACGTTCGTGAAAAATAGGAAGAAGTTGAATCATTCCCAGTTTTAGGATCATACGTGGCATATTGGGTGGGAACATAATGCAAGATGGTGTGGAAGTACGTATTGGGTGAAGGTAATCATGTAGGGTCCTATAGGGTACATCGTCGTGCTCACTATCGCTCATTGTATTGTGTAATGTGATGCTCATGTCTACAGATGTAGGAAAAGAGGGTTATAAAGTGATTCAAACTCTAGTTGGGGTATTGCAATGAATCGCCCTCGCTCGTCTCGATACCTGTTCATAAACCACAAAAAAGCAAAATGTGAGAAATAACAAAATACAACTAAAAATAAACAACAAACTAAAAAGATAAAAGAGGAGCGAAGTCACCCTTTTGCTCGAAAATCTTTTAATTATTTGTACCGTCTCCCTGGCAGTGGCACCAAAATTTGATTACGCCCAAAGTAAAACGCGGTAGTTGTAGTACGGCTCTAGGGTGTCGTATCCACAGGAGATGGAAAGTTACTCAAAGGATTTATCAAGCTAGGATTTTCGTCGTGGTTTGTAAAAAAACAATATATCAATTCGAAATTAGGTTTAAATATCAGTATGTGAAATAGTGAAGCATCTGAATTCCCTTGATTGGTTCGGATCAATCAATGTCAACTATGCATTCATGTACTCAATTAATGATTTTGTCATTGAAACCTTGAAACTTTAATTGGAGAATATAACATTGAACCCTAATTTAATCCTATAGTAATTCTAAAATCCAGATTTCCTACAACACAATTCCCACTTTAATCTATTGAAATCAGATCCAAAAACAATCATATACATAAAGTATATAATGGTAAAGAATCACACCAATAACATTGCATGAAATTGAAATTCAACGAATAGTTTAATTCCACAATAGACAAAACCTGATTGAATCTACGAGAAACCTAATAAACGTTAAATCAATCTCACATTAATGCTTAAAATGCAACTCAATAATTATTTTTGATCAGTTAATAGAAAAAGCTTGACTGAATCTATAACGAATCTAATAAGAATTGAATTAATCCCAAAACATCTCATGAAAACAGAAAATCCAAACCTTAAAATCATTTAACAATGAAAGTTAGAATTACATACGTGAAAGGACGTTAAAATCACCGATACCAATCGAGTTCCTTCATGGCTTCACCAAATCCCTTAGTTCCTCGTAGTGTTCTTGAGCCAAAAACCATAGAAAATTCTGTTAAGAGCTCAGTAGCGGATTTTTGAAAATCTCGCGTACGCAAGGCCTACAGGCCTATGCCTATGCGTACGCATAGCATAAATTCTTCCCCGCCAGACAGCTTTCTGTATTTTGAATATATATTCCTCTTCCGATGTCCGATTAAGGTGATTCAAGTTGCGTTGGAAAGTTAACTCAAAGAACTACAACTTGTATTCAGATGTCGTCTTCCAGTTCAATCGTATGACATGTCAAAAAGGGTCCTAATATGAGGCTGAAAATCGATGCGTGACTTCTTCAACTGAGAATTTATGTGTGATCATACTTTGAATATATTTCATTCCTTTGACCTCTTTCCTCATCCACTTGACTTTTAACACTTTTGAATCTTCATCATAATGTTAGGCACAAGTTTGGAGTATTTGCACTTTAGTCTCCGAACTTTCATTTTCTTCCACCACGTCGCATATGATTTCACCTTTATAATATTTTCCAATTAACAAAGGAAACTTACAAATCACTAGAATTTGAACTTTTGGGCCAATTTTTAATCCATGTAATCTTGTATGGAGAAGGGTATCTCTCGATCTTCAGATATAGGGCCTTTACCACTGCTTAAGAAATGATGTTCTCATTACTATCGTTGTCAATGATCACTTTGCATACTTTTGTTGCAAACAGTGCATCGAGTCCTAAAGATTTTGTGTCGTTCAGAGCTATCTGGCTTTTTTAGGGCAAGCAAAAGGCGTTGGACAATACATACCAATTCTTCTCTCGTATTTGCATCTGCAACATCACTACCCTCATAATCATGGTCTTCCAAATTTTGTTCTTTACCATTTTTTGCAACGTTAATGGATCGCCTATTTGGATGGCTATTTGAAAGATGACTTGGTTGATTGCACTGAACGCACTTCCCAAGATTAGGACGTCCATAAAGGTCATTATTGACTCGTTGTTGTATTTGATTTTTGCCTTGTGTGTTAGACCGAATAGGAGCAGAAGTCCCACTTTGATTCTATTTTAAATTTTGAATTGGAGTAGTATCCTTACTGTTATTGTTGTTGTTGTTTGAGGTCGTTGCACCTTTTGGAGTAATATAAGTTTCTTGCATTGGTCTTCGAAAATTACCTTGACTACGGGTTGTAGGTCTATTCATCTAATTTTCCACTTTCATTGCTAAATTGATAGCATCAATCATGGTCCCAATCTCTTGTAGAGCTAGCCGATCTTGAATAACTAACTCTAGGCCTCGTATATATCGAGCAATTAATTGAGCTTCTATTTCAGACAAATTAACTCTGGTATTTAATCAATAGAATTCCTCTGTATACTCGTTTACTGTCAATTATTTTGTCGACAATTCTTAAATTGCTGGTAAAAAAATTACTCATAATCTGAAGGAAGAAATCCCCTAACAGTTTCATCTTGGGCCAGGTTTGTGCACATTGATTTTCTTGTCTTTGACGATTAAATTGAAATTGTTCCCACCATGCAAAAGCTTCACTCTTTAATTTGTATGCGACAAGCTTAACTTGGCTTTGTTTCGGAATATTCAAATAGTCAAAGAAATTTTCGACGGTGTGGATCCAATCCAAAAAATCTTCAAAATGTTTAATCGACCATCAAAACTTGGCAAGTCTATCTTCATCTTAAATTCTTGAACATTTGGACCTCGATTGTTAGCCCTTGATTGAAAATTTTCTTCTTCTTCGGATGAATAGTTGAACCTTCATGCTCGTCTTTGTTGAAAGCCTCTATCCCTTGATTGAAAATTAGGATCCCCATGAAAGTCAATACCCCTTGATCGATGGTCAAAATTTAACCGTTGATCAAAATTAAACATTCGGTCAAAATTGCCTGCCTGGTCAAAATTATTACTTGGGTCAAAATTCTTTGCTTAGTCAAAGTTAGGTTGGTCAAAATTGATTTCTCTTCCAAAATCACCCAACCCGTCTCGTTGGTTTCCAAAATTATGCCTAGCTTCTCGGGGTTGTCCATCGATTCCCACAAACTCTCCTTCCCCATCACTGTCACTTAGGATTCTCTGTCGATATTAGCCATCGTTGTACTAGTTAAGGGCCATCTATTCTGCCTTTTGTAAACCCATAAGGGTACGGGTATTGGTTTGTGATAGTCGCGATTTGCGATTGGATTTTTGCGCACGCCACCCATATCGACCCTAGTCCATCACGTCTTGTGCCTCCTTTGTCGATCCTTGGTCTTTCCTACTACCGACGTTGATTCTTAGCAAGGGATCTATGTCGTCTATCTAAGCCTGGTTTGACGTGTGGGTGAAATACAGGGTGCAGATCCATATCTGCTACAACCTTATGATTTCATGCATCCAGGTTAATACCTCCTTCATCTCCAGAGTTTGTGTTGTCAACTCCCTGTCCATCTTCTTCCCTGCCTGACTGTTCATCATGAACCCAGGGCTCTTCTCAACCGTTAATGTAGTCAGTATCTGCGTGATTGAGTTGAATTCCTTGCTCCGATATCAATTTTAGTACGAAAGCATTTATAAAATTCTTATAATAAGAATTGAAATAAGAAATATGTAGAAATAACTTGCTTTGTATTGATTAAATAATAATTGACCGATATGAAAATTGTACAGTACCCCTATATTGATAGGAAAATTATTTCCTCCTCTAATATTATTAGGAAATTGAAATTAATGGAAACTATAATCCTAATCAAATAAAATATAAAAGTCGTATTACAACTATACAAGAAAATTAAATGGAAAATAAACTCCTAGAAAAGATAAAACATAGTTGTTGTAGGAAATTATTAATTATAGTTGTGATGTACTACATCATGCTCTTTGGTTGGGGGCATGCTTTGAAGACGAAAGCATATATTATGGCCCTATCTAGCTAGTTTGTGCTTGTTGCCACCCCTACTGATTGAGCTCATGATTAAGTTATTTTATTGGATTTATGCTTGCTCACATCTATATCTTCATCTATCTCTCATCTCCTTGTTGGGAATTAGAAACCCTGATTTTATTATATTGAGAGCAATCGATTAGCAGAAAAGAATAAAGATACAAGATTTATAGAGGTTCGTTTCAATGTGAGACTATGTCCTCTTTCATTGATATAGTAATTCACCATGATAAAAAAGTATACAAGTGAAAATCGAATACTTATCTTCTTTAACATTTCTCTCTCTTTTATGATGGTAATCAAAAAGTCTAATGACGACTTCCTATTTATAAAACGGATTAGGGCAAAATCGAAATTTACAAGGATACAACTTTCCAAAATGAAATTTACAAGGACATAAATTCTTAAACTATCCTTAAAAGAAATTTTGGTCCGGACTCTACTCATCACACCCCTAAGATGTGGGTTTTTTGCTCCCCTTTCAACACCCATCGTGGAGCTTGATCTATGTATTGACTTTGTGGAACAACGTAATTATGT
>NW_019265529.1:298695-314284 GCF_002742605.1 Olea europaea var. sylvestris
TTATTATTATTATTATTATTATTATTATTATTATTATTATTATTATTATCTCACAATAATAAATCTCATCTACTATTTTACAGCAAATAATGCTATACAGCGATAAGAGTGCTTACCACAAATTTAGATTATATAATTGTTCAACGAAATCAGGATGAACGAATAATTAAAAATAGACCCACAATGGCTTAAATTGATGCTAAGTACTTGGGATTACCATATTGAGTCTGACTTTAAAAACAATATAGTATTATCTCCCCTTCCTTAACCCTGCACGTCCGACCATTGTGGTTCCTCTTTATAGCAAAATGTATTTGTTGCTTAATTGCAAAGATCGTCAGGCTGTCGCAATCGTGTGCTGTATCCATGTGGCCATGCCTTATCATCACGTGGCAGCCAAGTAATTAAATATTTGTGTATATTCAACTCGAACAAATGTCGCAATAAAAGAAGGAAAACATTGAATAAAATAATAAACGTATAATTGCAGTCAAAAACTTACAAAATTCCTTCCAACTGAAATGCCAACAAGGTAGCGGCTGGTTATGCTAGCTGTCGACCTAGGGACCATTCAACTATGCAATCAATTTAATATTTATATAGGTTTAATTTCATTTACGGTATCTCAATTTTAATTTCATTTCAAATTTCACAATTCTATCACATTTCATCACTTATTGTACATCAAAATGACGAAAATTGTTTAGTTATCATGCCGTAAGTGATCTTTTACTTATTCATTACGAAATCACGTAAAAAACAAAATTTGTAGAATAAGAGTTATAACTATATCTTTATATTAAAAGTTGTTTTTAACACTTTTATTACGTAGCGTAAGGTTAAGTTTTCATGGGGATAGGACCATTATGTGAGAGAGGTGATGCAACTAGGCTCTTAATTGAAACTAAACTAAAGTGTTAGTGATCTATCTGAGGCATATTAAAGGTTAGTAACTCGTTTGAAATTTTGTCGAAAGTTATGTGAATCATGGATGAAATTTTCCCTTATATATAGACAATCACAACACAAGATTAAAAAACACCCTACCTACTGACTCGTTGTGTGTAGCGTATTTGACTGACGAAATTATTGAAGACGTGAGGAGAAAGTTTGAAATCAGTATTCTAGAAAGGTTAATTGAGGATTTGATTAGGTATTGAACCCTCGTTAAGAGGCAATTTAGACACTATATATTTGTTCAATGCCATCTGCAAATGCATTGAACAAACTAATTACTCGATAAATTGAAGGCGTACTATATATGGCACCTGCCAAAGAAGAAGAAGAAGAAGTTAGTCATAAATGTGTAGCAGTCATATTTGGATCGACCGGGCTTGTGGGAAAGGAGCTTACGATGAAGCTACTCTCCACCGATAAATGGAAAGTATACGGTATAGCCCGAAGAGCAGAGAAAACTATAATCAAACACTCAAATTATTATTTCATTTCATGTGATCTTCTTAACCATATTGAAACACAAGAAAAGCTATCTTCATTACAAGATGTCACTCATTTATTTTGGGTGACTTGGGCTAGCCAATTCCCTTTGGACACCCGAGAGTGCTGCCAGCAGAATAAGTTGATGATGTGCAATGCATTAGATGCAATGCTGGGAAGAGCCAAGGCATTGAGACATGTCTCTCTGCAGACGGGGGCTAAACATTACGTCTCATTGCAGCAAGGAGATTTGTTTTCTTCCAAGGATGAGAATGTTTGTTATTATGACGAGGAGTGCCCAAGGGTGAGTACAGGATATAACTTTTATTACGTGCTCGAGGACTTGCTAAAAGAAAGATTAGGTGCAGGTAAAGTGGCATGGTCTGTTCATCGCCCTGGATTGCTGATGGGTTGTTCTCAAAGAACTTTATTCAATTTCATTGGTAGTTTGTGTGTTTACGGAACAATCTGTAATCTTCTGAATATCCCTTTCGTGTTTGGAGGGAATATGGAATGTTGGGAAGAAATGTACATTGATGCTTCAGATGCTCGGCTAGTTGCTGAGCAGCACATATGGGCAGCTAGCCAAAATATTGGTGAACCGTTCAACGCAGTAAATGGTGATTGCTATACATGGAAGGAAATTTGGGGAGCTATCGGCATAAAGTTGGGGGTGAATAGACAGTCGTTCAGTCCAGATTTTACGTACTCATTGGCCATGAGTGACAAGGGAGGAATATGGAAAGAGATAGTGATGAAAGAGGGCTTGGTTGAAACAGAAATGGAGGATTTGGCTAATTGGGAATTCCTGGACAATTTGTTCCGATGCCCAGTCAAAATGTTGGGGAGTCGAGAAAAGGCAGATTGTCTCGGGTTTACAAATAAGTACCGAACATTGGATTCAATTATGTATTGGATTGATGTGATGAGACAAGATAAACTCATCCCTTAGGACTATATATTGATACCTATGTATTACAATTGCTTTTATTGGAATTACTGTTTTATATACTTAGAACTTGCCGTGCATGTTTAATTGATGGGCTCAACTCAAGGGACAAGGCACAAGTGCGATTTTGTGGTGCTCTCTAAGTTAGCTGTGTGTGTTTATGTATAGTGAACTTTTATTGAAGCTACTAATCAAACATGGGTTAAAAATCTCAGTCTAACGTTGTTTTGGCATATTCAGTAAACTTCCAAATTTTTGCTTTTGCTTACGTTTGAAAAGTGGTAAATAATTGAAGTTAGCTTAAGCCATGTCAAAAAGTTGTCACTGAATTCCCTACTATCTCGACAGCATCGACCAAGCAAAAGACTCCAAAGCGAGCTAGAGTGAGTCCTAGCAATACAAAACTGTAACCAGTTAGCCCCATTAGTTTTAATGTTAGATGCACAGATACAAAAGATAAGACTTCTCTCCTCATTCAATGAAGAATAACCTTTGGACAAAACGCGAGGAATGCGCAGACAACATTCATAGAAAAAGCTATTTACCAGGTGGAGAAGTAACAATGTTAGCTACAAAGATCACTTGACCTTTTAACTAAAGGACCGACTGAGAAATTAACAGCCTGTTTGAGAGTGATTTTTTCCACAAAAAATTGATTTTTTAATCGATATTTCACTATCCCAACAATAATATTTGACTTTTTCTTTTACAGGTGAACCCCACTTTTTTCCTAACGATCAAAAAATCAATTCTCAAAATTACTTTGAAATTAAAGGGTGAGCAATTTTGTTGAGTAAGTTAATAACAAGGTAAAAACGGAGTAGAAAAAAAGACAATCAAAATTCAATAACATGTCCTAATAAAGTTGCTAGGAACAATAGAGGCTTTAATTGGGAAATAAAGTAAAAGACACCACTTACTAGAAGGAAGAAGAGAAAAATTCTGCACAAGTATTTGACATTAGAAGAGCAGAAGAATAACCATAAGGTAGCCTCCCAACAATCATATAAAGATAAACCCACATTCCCATCATATTAAATCCTAAACTCCAACTAGTCGAAACCAATATATAACATTCTTTTACAATTTGCAAGCAAAATAAAAGTGCTACAAGTCCCATATGATGTCAAAAACAAAGAATCAAAGAAACGCTATATCATTATGGAAAATAAATTGACTGCTCCCCACATACAAACCTTGAACTACCAGATGCCAAAACATCATCACGGGGATGTAGCTTGTTCACAGGACTGATAGTCGTGATGTTTGGATCCATTACCGCAGCAACCAACTGACCTGTACTGATGTCTATAAAATCAATTGGATGCAATGCTGCTCCATTATAATTTTCACTTATATAACGCCCAACAACAATGAGGCACTCAGATGGGTCCTGCATAGAAGTACATATTCCATTACATATTGAATGCATACAACATACAATTCATTTTACACAAATTATATAGCACCTTTTCAAGCTATTAATAAAGCATTGTTCACCTTTGGATCCCATTCCGCTCTAAAAGGTGTCAAATGTCTATTAAAATCATGACTGTGCACAATTTCTCGGCTTGGGGAATCCAAATTGCCAAAGATAGAATCCCATACACGAAGGCGATTGTCCTGTGAAGTAGTAAGTATTTTGCTGCCGCTTTGTGGAGAAAAATATGCTGAGTTGACGACACGATTGTGTGAAAGATCATAAATTGAGGACCCCGCTTCTAACTTACGCATATCCCAAATACGAGCCTGCAGCAGAGGTGTATGGCATCATAAGGAACAAAGAAAACTAACATTTTCAAGCAATAAACAAATTAGTGAAACATTCTCCAACCAGCACAATTTTCTTGATATTAACAGAGGCAATGGAAGAGCAATAATTACTTGACTAACTTCATAAAAAAAAAAAAAAAAAAGATCACTAAAATAAACTAATAAGGATAAAAATAGAAGCTTACAAAGTGATCATTTCCACAACTCAATAGAATATCTGGTTGATGAGGATGGCAGTGTAGACAAGTAACTTTGCTTCCTTTCTTGTGAATCAAAACGGAGTCCCCCGTTGTGGTGTTGGAGCGCATATCCACCCTACACATTAATAAAAGTAAAAAAATATCCAATTTAGCGCAAACTATTGTTGGATAAGTTGGCATGCATATTCATAAAGTGACTACATAAAACCCACATCAAATGTATCATATAACAAACCTAAGCTCTAGTTCAAGAAAGGAAAAAAAAAATTTGCACTTCTCATAGTTTCTTTCTGTTCATGTTTAAAGTCAAGTTGTCAACAAATTCATTTATGGTTCTATTTAACTCAAACATTCAACACCAGACCACACAATTAAATAGCAAGCTTAAAATAATTTAACCAAAATGCGAAAGCAGAAGAAGACCTCACACAACTGTCCTACAATGTTACTATTTAGCTCCCTGATTACAATAATTAATCCATCAGATTCCACAATAATCACCAAAATTAGACATTAGGGGAAACAAAGGATCAAATTAGCTAAATAACCAATGTATTCTTATTATCCATCCCTAAAGGGTTACAAACACTACTGCTCACTAAAATTTTTAGCAAAAAATTTATGTTGATTTTCACTTTTTTCCAAGTTGATCATGATCTTCAACTTTGTTACAATTGGGTAACTCCATCATGTATGTTGGTTTGACCAACAGAAAGCTTGTGTGGCACTCTAGTTATTTGCAAAAAAAACAGTCACGTCAGTTTTTCCATTAGTACAATTAACATTAACAGATAGAGTAACTCAATTGTAACAAACAATTTTTGTTCAGCAACATGGTTGCAACTCTCGAGAAAGCTAAGTGATCAACTTAATACCAAAAAAGTCAATAACCAACATGAAATTTTGCCAAAAAGTTTATTGACCACCAGTGTTTTTGACCCCCTCCCTAAAACATGAGTATACACTAACTAAAGTATAGAGCTTATATTTTACATATAGAGAGATCCAAAATTATCCGCAGCAATTAAATTTCCTCTCTGAGAGTTTATATCCAATCCATAGAGCATCCTCCAACTGCTTGGGCCCTGTATGAAAACCGTTAAGGAACTCATACTTGTTAGTGAATGTACATTATCACTCCACAGAATAAAATTTTTCATCTATAATAAGCATATCTGAATGGAAGAACCAAGCAAAACCCCCCATCCCTCACAAAAGGAAAAGGGAACAATAAAGAATTGGAAATTAACTAACTCGTGCAAATGCCTTTCTGACAGTCCCCTGCTCTTGTGGAAATTGTTCAGGTGTTTTCTTTTACTGCTTCTACCACAGCTACAATTAGTTCTATTTTGTGCTGAGAAGATGTAATATTATTTTTCCTTTTTTGTGTGTTGAGAGGAGGTTTTCCAGTGGTTAAAAGTACAAAAAAAAAAATCAAAATCTGAAGTTGTCTAAAAAAACTGTGGCTCAGATCAAGAAATTTCAATACTTATGTAGAACTAAAATATAGAACTAAAATATAGAATTAAAATGTCATTTTAGAAAAAATTATGCCCCCGTTTGGCCCCCATTAATTTTTATTATATTACATTCCATTTTTCTCTCTCCTATTTTCAACCATACAATCTTCCATAAAATAGTACTACACGTAAATCGAAAATCTTTCCTTCTTTTTCAACCAATCATTTTTCAAAAAAACACTATTCCATCCATTTCCATTTCTACAAAATGGAGGCCAAACGGGGGCTATATTCAGAATACCAACTGTACCTTGCCATGGATACTTACCATGAAATTGTATGTACCTTCAAATATATTATGGAAGAGAAGATGGTAATGCTCGTTCAAAAGATGTTTTATATTCACATAACAAAGAGTAAATCTCATTAAAATTAAAGATTTGAAGGTTATGATAGATTCCACAGAGGACCATCTCAATTTTCACAAATTTAATTATAGCTTGTAAGCATCTAATTATGGCATAAAAAATCAGCCAGTTGATCTAACATGAAATCAATTTATCACCATCTTGATCAAATTTTGCAGGGAGTCAAATAGATAAAGAGAAAGAGAGCGAAATTACTGGAAAAGAGAACTAATAGTAATGATCCATTGTATTGAGATGTGTCGCAAATATAAGGAGCTTGACAGCCCTGACAGAGTAATGTTCAGGCTGGTTCAAAAACAACACGAACAAATGAACTTTTAATGTACCTATACATTGGCGCCACAAAGTAGATAGTTGCCTTCTTCATGTAAAATAAAGAAGTACCTGCCACCCATTGGGATTAAGATTTATCAATCCCATTGACATTCCAGTCTCCAAATCAGTGCAGCTGATAGTTCCATCTGAAGAAGCGCCATAAACTGTTCCATCATTTGTCGGATTAAACCTATACATGATAAAGCAAGTTATGCACAAAAAGGCATTACCAAAGCAGCACACATCTATTTTGGTACGTGAAACCACACAGAAGCAAAACTCACTTCAAGTTGTTAAGTATGCAACCATGTATGTTCCCATATACTGTCTTCTCATGTACTCTCTTGAAATCCCAAACTCCAAGCTGCCCTTTCTTTATTACAGTGCAGGATTGAAAGTCAACGATTACAAAATGATATAATCCTCAGAGAAGAAAACTGACAGCTAAAGAAGATAGTGAACCAAGGCAAACCTTGTCTCCAGATAAAAGAAGACTATTATTTGTTGGATGGAACTCCAAGCAAGTAACTCGCCTACTGTGGTATCTAATAACTGCACAGTTTACTTGATCTGGGATCACAACTGTGGGCTTAATCTGTTTCAGGAACCATGCAAAACAACATGTTAGGTAACACTAATATTTTCACCAAGAGTTGAGTAAAAAACTCTAATATAAGAGAGGAGACCAAAACATGATTAGTTCCAGTACATATCACTGAATATTTCACAAGGGCAAAAACTTTAAAAGTTGTATTTGACCCAAATATATTGAAATAACTCCTAATCTTTTTCATCTGAAACACAGTAGTTTATCTAATCAGAATACACCAATTTCAAAACATTAATTTTAGCCACAGAGAAATTGAGTGGCTCTCTATTGAACATTATTGTTTGTCGATGAATATACATAGAAACAAAAGTGCATAAAACCTAAAAGTAGCCAGTAAGTCGAGTCCTATGAGTGGGGTGCCTGAGAATTTTTACGATGCTAAAAATAACCTAATTTTGACAATAACAATCAAATTGAAAGTTGCATTGTAAATTCCTTGTAATAGGTGTTGCAAAACAGATGATCAGCCATAGAGATTGGTGAATAACATAAATGTAATTTTGAGAAAAAGGAGAGGGGGGGGGGGGGGGGGGGGGGGGGGGGATGTAGTGGCATTGCTATAGTTTTGAAAAAGTAGATGATCAGTGATATCGCTATGATTTTGAAAAAGAGGTGACCACTGGCAATACTGTAGTTCGAAAGATGTGTTAACTGTTTAATCTCTGGAATTTTGTAAAAGGGATGACCTACTCAAGTGGATGAACCAAACAGATGATCTATGCAAGTGGAACACCTACTCAAGCATAAGAGCCAGAGTGCAAGACCTACTGTCAGAAGAGCCAGGCTGGATGATTTGGGGGGATGGATGAATGACTAGAGAGAAAGACCTCAGTGGATGACCCATGTCCATGGATATACAAAGCCAATATTTATGCAGAATGAACGACAAGCCAGTGGCTGACCTGTCATAACTCAACTGACTTGCAAGGGTTAGAAAAGTCACTTCCCTCTTTCAAGTCAAAGTAATCTTACAAGTACTTTCCTATTTTAAACAATCTCTCAGACAACTATTCTTCTGATTATAATATATATTACAACCTTCTTAACCATTCACGTAATTTCTTAAAGAATGATACAGTTTTCGATGTCTCTGTACCTATACATCTTTTCAGAAGACATTTCTTTTACTCTTTTGGATTGTTTCACATTGCTCAAAGCTCTGTTATCTTCTCCAAAACCCTCACACTAATGGTCTTATTCTAGTACATGGGAGTATGTTAAGCAGAAACTTTCATCCGTAAAAGTTTTTTGAGACTGTTTCAGAATCAAAACACACAATTTAAACCCTTTTCAATTCTGAAATACTGTATCAAACAGTAGATATTTCGTTATTTGTCTATATATGGGGGTTAAGAAGAGCTGATGGGAGTGTCCCTAAGGGTGAAGTTTTCGAAGGAAAAAAGTGCAATAAGTATTTAAATGACCAAGTGAAGAGTTAACCATTTTATCTCTGTATACAATAGTGTCAGCAGACTGACCTGTTGACACAGCTTTTGGATACTTTGGTGCCGTTAAACCAAGACAGTTCAACAGCTAGATACATGGAGTCTATAGCAAGGGAAAGGGACGATAATCCATTTACAACTAACCGGAGGACTGCTGATGGCTCCTAGTGTCGGCGCTGAATTAGACAACTGTTGACCGAGCATGACAACATGGATGATGTAGAATTATGTAGAACACATAAGAGGTGAAGATGAAATAGAAGAGAATTTTGGAAAAGAGGGCATGAATGTGAATTTTTGCGTTGGTATGGATGTCTCCTTCAATCGTGAGTTTTTATATGGGGACTGAACCCACTTGAGAATTTGACATTTTCAAAAAACCCTTTAGTGAAAGTTAAAGATGATTTTTGTACAGCTCTGCATTTGTGTATGAATTCTCAAGAATTTGGTTTGTCTATCATTTTAATCATACTATCCTTGAGGACATAAAATTGAATTTAATGATGTGGTATAGGAAACTCTCACAAAGCTAATATGGTTGGCAACTTAAATTATTTTTCAGTCGATTTATGAAGAGAATGCTAATTGAGCATTCCAGAGTTGTTTTGGTACCCATTATGCTTTATCAAAGCGTGATTGAATCGTGTCAGATTCAGCAAGTAACGGTAATTCAACTAAGGTAATATTGGATGATGGATTGTCGTAGTTACCAGACATGGAGGACAACACGACACAAGATTTGAGGACAAATCTTCTTCGACTGGAAAAGAGTGGGAAAATCCCCCAACAAAATCCAATATTATTTTCCGTTAATTTGATGTTTCATTTATGTATCGTGATCTATAATTAAGTCTGTTTTTGTCTTTAGTTAAGTCTTAAGAGTGTTGTTGTCTTAGAATTATATTTAAACACTATAGATTGTCATCATATTCAGTTGAATTTGATTATTAATAAAATTGAGAGTTCTCTCATAATTGTGTGGAATTTTCAATGTTATTTACGAAGAATCTGCGAATATGTCAACGCCCAAACATCCAGTTTCATAGAATGAATGGATCTTTGAAAGCATTGAATCTTTTCCACTTCATGCTGCATCATAAAGGAAAAGGGAAGTGTATCTGTTGTAACATTGGTATCTGAATGACTGAAAAAGAACTACTTGCTACTGAGAGTGGAAATACAAAAAATGAATCTTCAGGGAGTGGACTACTTTGAGTGAAACCATTATAATCTAGTGTTCCCTCTGGCCTCTCCTCGCTTAATTTTTTGTTTCCCTATTCACTGGACATCTGTTCTATTATGCAGTAACTTTTATTTCACTAAAGAACCTAAAGTTCAAAAATTACCTGCTAGAAATATGCTTAATGGAACAATTTTTGGAAAATACCAAAATTAATCCTGCCCTTGGGACTAACATGGTAATTATGCAGCTCTCTGATCAAACTAAAATAAAATGTGATAAAGTCACCAGAATTAGGGGGAATCACTAAGCCTGTGAAACAATGGGACATTTATAACAAATTCAGAGAAAGGAATACAGTAATGTTGTAAAAACACCCCCCGGGGGTGGGGGGGGGGGGGGGGGGGGGGGTCAGGAATGTGAGGCCTAAGCTGACGAGCAAAAACATATTCAAGTGAATTATGAGTTCCTTTGCGGGGTGCTGGGATGATGCCATATTCTGTAGTCGCTCTATGAGGACAACTGATTGTAGTGTGGCCTTTGATACCAAAAATAGAGGAGTTAACATGAATCTCAAAATACAATAGTAATGAACTATTAATAGTATTATCTGAAAACAAAAGATGAGATTGGAAGTACATTGTGCTAAAAGATATTTACCAGGCATTTTGCAGAGGAAACAGGGCTTCATTGGACAATCAATATACGTGGCCCCTTTAAACCCTGCTTCATGACCCGATCTCTTGCATACCTGCACACAATAATGGCAATTCAATAGTCTAATGCAGCCCGATAAATTTCATATTTTTTCAAACTGTCAACAGGTCGAAACTATACAGGGATTCAAACCCGGTCTAAAAATGCTGAAAATTGAAGTGCATTTAGAATATGGAGTTGTAAGGAATTTGGACTTTACTTTGCAGACTTTCTTGAGAGAAATAGTGATGGGTTTCGTCTTTGTTTTCCTCGACGTCGTAGTGGAAGCCTCATTTTCTAATACCTGATCGTCATCATCTTCTTCTTCGGATGGGTAATCATCGACTTGATCATTTTCATCTCCAGATGAACTCTCTTCTTCAGAGTCCGTGTCTCGTTCAATCACCACTTTCGTGAACGACATTTGTGAAGGTATGGGGGAAGAACACACACGAAACAGATTTTCGTAACAGGAAATGAATCCACGGAAATTCGATTGAAATGTAGAAGAGGGTTTATAAACCGACTTTTCACATTACCCAAATTGTCCTCCACGAATTAGAGGCTGTAGGCTTTACTTTCGGTGTTAATATGGGGAGATTTTTGTAAATGATCTGTCACTATTTATTTTTGATAGAATGTCTATAATATCTTTGATGAAAGTATTTGTCATATTTTGAACAAAATATCCTTAATTTATTAGAATTGTTCTAAAATTCCTCTATTTCTTTTATTTCGAGTTTTAATATGTAGTTCCATCCTTTGATCTAATAAATTAGCATAGTCTGTAATATAATTGTCATGTAATTTACTAAGATTATCATATTCTTTAGATGAAATATCCATAGTCTCTAGTCGAGCAAAAATATTTCTTATTTTTCCTAATAATTTTTCTAATAGATTACCTAATCCTTTAATTGTATAACCTGACATTATTCAGATAATTCCTTACAAGCTTTATGAATAATATGTTAGATAAGTTTTTTGCAAATATGAAAAGTAATAATCCCTACAATTCTTTCAAGATATTAGACGAATTCTTTCTAAATTTAACAAAGACAATAATTTTACCTTACTTTTGATCTTAAATCTGTATTCTTAGAATCGAGTGACCTTCAAACTCTGAATCTGCAAACTGCTCTCTCAAACGGCCTCTTGCCTCAATGGGAATTCTGCTATTTCAACTTCTTGCCCTTACTGTACCTTTTCTTAGAATTAAGAATAAAGATCTTAAGTAAAGAAAATTCTCTCTTTGTTAAAGTAAGAAAGAAATTATCTTTTTCAATCTATCAAGAATCTATGGGATAGGAAGTTTAGAAACTCATATCTTTCTGATATCAAAAGATTGAAATTTTATTTCTATAATGATTTATACAAGATTTCTATTGTATACAAGGGGTTTCCAGAAAAACTGGTTTTGAAAGTTTAAGGAAAGAGAATGGTTTCTAACTCGAGATGATCCATTCTTTCTCCAAACACCTCTATTTATACATGACTCAAACTCACTATTATTGATCTATTACATCATTGCATACATCAGAATTTTGAAAAAAGGATCACATGCCTCTCTATTCTTTTCCTCCTAGGGTCTACATTTTCACATGCATTTTATTTTTATTTTTTTGCTTTTTCATCAAAGATGCATCTTTTCTTCTATTATTACCTTTTCATCTTTGGTTTCATATGCAGCTGGCTAGATACTTTTCTATTATTGCTTTTCCATCTTTGGCTTCATATGCAGCTGGCTAGATGCTTTGGTAGTGGTAGGTTCTTTTCTATCCATCAATCTTTCAATTTTGTCTACATGTGGGGCACTCCCTCAATCTGCATGATTCTTGGATTGTTGTTGAACTTCCATTAATTTGATGAGTATCAAATTTTTGGATATATTCTTTCAAAATGGTAGATTTTTCTTTTCCATTATTTGTAAGGAGTGTCCATCCTTCATATTGGCACAAGAATCTGAATTTTTTATCATATAAGTCTTTTGCAATGTTGTAAAGAACTTTCATCCTCAAAACTCTCCGGGATTTTATCCATAATTTATTGATTTTAGATAATGGTTTATTATTTCGGCTAATTTCAATCTGAAAATCTCGGCCAACATATCCAATTGTGATAATATGTTCAGCAGGATAATATATTCTTCCATCAACTTCGGGACTTATTGAATAAAATTTGATATAAATCGACCTCCCTTGGGCAAATTTTGAAACTTCTGCCCTGAATATATCATCAAATTTTTCAATTTCTTTTAAATCTTTTCCTGAATAGATCAAATCCAGAAATCCATAATCTGCTGCCATTTTGACCATAACAGGGTCTGCATCGTTGGTAATTATTAATCTGGGATAAACATAATCTCCTAATGCAATAAAATATGATTCACTTTCTTCCAATTCATAAACAATTTTGGCAAATGATCTATATTTTTCTTCTTTTGATGATAAAGGAGTATTATCATCTTCATCAGTTTTGATTCTTATAACTCTTGTATGTTCATCACCATTTTTTATAATCACCTTCCGGGGACTTGCTATGTCTCGTTTGATATTGCTGGGTCTACTGCTGTTTCCTGACTGTGTACCTGTTTGTATTTTTGAGATTTTATCAATTGGTATTTCCTGTTTTGGTATCTAATGACTCGAATTGTGAAGTAATATCAACAATTCTGTCATTCAATTCTTTGGTATATTTGGAATGAGAATTAGAGATTTCCACCAACAATTTGACATTTTGTTTGATAGATTCTGTCATTTCCTCTAACTGCTCAATTCCAATTTTCATATCTTCAGATTCCTCCATGAGGAATTTCATTCGTCTGTTGACGTCTATTAATGAATTTTTGATATTATCCATCTCCGAATTCGATATTCCTGCTCAAAAAATCTGCAAGATAATTATTTATTCCTTTAATATGAACAATATCAAAATTGTAGAATGATAAATATGCTTGTCATCTGTGTAACCTTCTATATTGAGGTTCCATAGGTAACTTATTTCTAATAAATCCTGCAACTTGAGAATTATCAGTTTCAACAACAAATTTTTTAGATAAAAGGAATAATGAAAACTTTTTCATTCCTCTAATAATTGCTAATAATTCTTTTTCATGAGTAGTATAATTTATTTCTGCTTGGTTAAAAGTTCCACTTGAATATCTGCATATTTCATTTAAATCTGTTTTTAATATAGCTGCTCAATATTTATCCGAAGTATCAGTATTGACAATTAGATTATCTTTTTCATCAGGTAATCTTAATTTTGGTAAATTTTTACATTCTTTTAATGATTTAACAATTTTAGTATGTTCTTTATTCCAACCTTTAGTATTTGTTTTTCTAAGTAGAATTTGTATCTTATGTTTCTTTTTTGAGAGATTTTCAATAAATCCTTCAGCATAGTTTAAACATTCTAAAAGATTTTGTATTTGTTCTTTGGATTTTAATTCATTTGGAAAGATTTCTATCTTTTTAGATATATGAGTTTGTAATTTTATTCCTTTTCTATCTATTAATAATCCTAGAAAATCTATTTCTTGTTTCTTTATTATAGATTTCTTTTTAGAAAGTACAATCCCTTTCTTTTTGCATTCATTTATGAATTGTAATAAATGATTCATATACTCTTTTTTATTATTAGAGCATATTAGTATATCATCAATATAAACAATAAGAAAATCAATATACTTTTTGAATATATTATCCTTTTTTTTTTTTGAAATATTTGTGGTGCATTTTTTAAACCAAATGTCATAACTAACCATTCATATTTTCCTTGAGGTGTACTAAAAGCTATATATTGTATACTATCTCTTCCATTTTTATTTGCCAAAATCCTGATTTATAATCAAATTTGGAATAATATTGTTTTCCTTTTGCAAGGTTTATTAAGACTTCTTTATTTGGTAAAAAGTAACCATCAAATTTAGTATATTTATTTAATTCTTTATAGTTTATTACCATTCTAACTTTTCCTCTAACCTGCTTAGAATGTTTCATGACCATAAAAGCTGGACTACTATGAGGTCCATTACTGGATCTAATTAACTTTTATTCTAATAGTTCTTTTATTTGAATTTTAAATTCTTGCATATCCTGTAAGGTATACATCATTGATCTAACTCTTATTATAATATTTTCTGTTAATTCTATTTTAGCTCTAGGATGATACAGTTTCCAAAATAATAATGGATTTTCTCCATAAATTTTTTCTAATTGTTCTATAATTTTTCCCATAGTTATCTCTATTTCTGATTTTAGGATCTTTTTATATGATAGTTTTTTATTTTTTAGTTCATCTTGCACTATTGGTCGTTTTTCCCATTTATCACCACGCTGGGCTGGCTGAACTCTGTAGGGTCTAAATTCTCTGGGTATTTTTAATAGATGTGCACAAGGTGTTTGTAACATTATCATATAATTATTTTGTTTGTAATATTGAAATTGTTGGATAAAATCATTTCCTAATAATATATCACATTCTAACTTATTATAATTATATACTTTATTTATTATAACTTGTCTACTACCAAGTATTATATTAACTTTTTCAGCACTATCAATTATTTGAGTACTTTTTTCAGTCACTCCTGTTATCTTTATTTTACTATTTTTATTCCATGATTTTATTAAGAAATTTTTAAAAATTGTTATATCACTTCCTGTATCAATTAAAGCACAAGTTGTTATATTCGTTTCAACTATAGTAACTTGTATATATACTGCGAATGGAAAACTAATTTGATTATTCATCCATTTTCTATTCTACATAATTTAGTTTGTCCTTTATGAGTTATATATAATCCTTCTCTTTTTATACTATAATTTTTTAATCCATTTAAGAAACTCATTCCTAATAATATATGAGGTTCAATATCCATACTTTCATCCAAATAATATGGTACTAAAAGATCAATCCCACCTATTTTTATTGGTACATTTACCTTTAATTCTGTGATATATAGTTGTCCATCAAAATTCCCATATTCATATGATTCTATCTTGTAAGTCATTAATCCTTCATTTTTATTTGCAGCCATATGACATTCACCGACTCCTGTATCTATCAATATATTTGGTCCTTTTATATACCTT
>NW_019265529.1:319160-322685 GCF_002742605.1 Olea europaea var. sylvestris
TATCAATAGTACCTTTTAGGTAACGAAAAATATGATTAACACCATTCCAATGCCTTTGAGTTGGTGTAGAGCTATATCTTTCAAGGAGATTTACAGAAAAAGCTATGTCAGGTCGAGTGCAATTTGTAAGATAAGTTAATGCTCCAATTGCACTAAGGTATGGTATTTCAGGACCAAGAATCTTTTCTCCATCTTCAAATGGACGAAATGGATCTTTTTTCACATCAAGTGATCGAACAACCATAGGTGATTGCAATGGATGTGCATTATACATATAAAAGCATTTCAAGACTTTTTCTGTATAAGTAGATTGATGAAAAAATAATCACTCTGAAAAATGTTCAATTTGTAATCCAAGACAAAATTTGGTTTTCCCCAAATCTTTCATCTCAAATTCATTTCTCAAATAATCTGTAATTTTGTTGAACTCTTCAGGAGTTCCAATTAAATTTAAATCATCAACATAAATTGCCACAATTGTAAATCCAATATTTGTTTTCTTTATGAAAACATGTGGGCAGATATCGTCATTTTTATAACCCTCTTTCAACAAATATTTACTAAGGCGATTATACCACATGCATTCGGATTGTTTCAATCCATATAATGATTTTTAGAATTTAATTGAGAACATAGTTCTCGGACATTTATCATTTATTCCTGGCACCTTAAATCTTTCAGGGACTTTCATATATATGTCACTGTCAAGTGAATCATATAGGTAGGCAGTTAATACATCCATAAGGCGCATATCGAGCCCTTGTGACACGGTCAAATTAATTAAGAACCTAAAAGTAACGGTATCCATTACGGGAGAATATGTTTCCTCATAATCAATTCCCGGTCTTTGGGAGAAACCTTGAGCCACTAGTCGGGTTTCGTATCTTGTAATTTCATATTCTCAAAAATTGCCACAATTGTAAATCCAATATTTGTTTTCTTTATGAAAACATGTGGGCAGATATCGTCATTTTTATAACCCTCTTTCAACAAATATTTACTAAGGCGATTATACCACATGCATTCGGATTGTTTCCTCATAATCAATTCCCGGTCTTTGGGAGAAACCTTGAGCCACTAGTCGGGTTTCGTATCTTGTAATTTCATATTCTCATTTCTCTTTCGTACAAAAACACATTTGTATCCAACAGGGATTACATTTTCAGGTGTTCAAACTATTAGTCCAAACACTTTTCGTTTCTACAAAGAATTCAATTCTGCCTGTATGACTTCTTTCCATTTTGGCCAATCATTTCTATTTCGACAGTCATTAACAGACTGTGGTTCAGATCCTCATTTTGCATAATATCAAGAGTCATGTTAAAGGCGAAAATATTGTCTATAACAATATTATTCCGTTCCTATAATTTATGAGATATCATATAATTTATTGAGATCTCATTATTTTCGGACACCTCTGATTCTTCAGGAACCGTATATTCAATATTTGATTAATCAATCTTTTCTAATGTGATTTCTTCTGAAGATTTTGGTTGGTTTTTCTCCTGTACTCTTCTTTTTCGAGGTACAGAGTCTTTTGAACCAACTGGTCGACCACGCTTCTGGCATATTTAAGATTCATTTGCCACAGCAGATTGTCCTGCAGGGACATTAATTTTTGCTGGAATATTTTCTATTGGAATATATGATTTTGTCACTTTTCTCGTGTCAACAAATACATCGAGTAGTTGAATTGCAACTCTTTGCAAATGAATGATTTTTTCAACCTCTTGTTCACAT
Organism: Olea europaea var. sylvestris; assembly: GCF_002742605.1. Classification (NCBI taxonomy): domain Eukaryota; kingdom Viridiplantae; phylum Streptophyta; class Magnoliopsida; order Lamiales; family Oleaceae; genus Olea; species Olea europaea. The sequence goes on from NW_019265529.1 coordinate 320,901, forward strand.
TGATTGCTGCCGGGATCAAAGTGAGATAGAGTTGTCTCATTCCAAGAAATTCTATCTTGTTTTTCAGGATGTAGTTTTTCTCCTCCCAAAGTTGGGAAAGTCATTTCATCAAAATGACAATCTGCAAAACGTGCAGTAAATAAGTCACCCGTTAAAGGTTCAAGATATCTAATAATAGATGGTGAATCAAAACCCACATAAATCCCAAGTTTTCGTTGGGGACCCATTTTAGTACGTTGTGGGGGTGAAATAGGAACTTGGACAGTACAATAAAAAATATCAGGTTCATGACCAAATGCAAGTTGCAAAGGTGAATATTGATGATAGGCAGTCGGTCTTATACGAACCAATGATGCAGCATGTAATATGGCATGACCCCAAACAGAAGTTGGGAGTTTTGTTTTCATAAGTAATGGTCTAGCAATAAGTTGTAGACGTTTAATAAATGATTTCGCTAAACCATTTTGTGTATGAATATGTGCAACTGAATGTTCAATTTCAATCCTAATTGACATACAACAATCATCAAATGCTTGTGATCCAAATTCACCAGCATTGTTAAGACGAATAGTCTTGATTGACTAATCGGGGAATTGTGCTCGCAATTTTATGATTTGAGTAAGTAGTCTAGCAAATGCTACATTTCTAGTTGAAAGTAGGCAAACATGTGATCATCTTGTAGAAGAATCAATTAATACTATAAAGTAACGAAATGGTCCACATAGTGGGTGTATTGACCCATATATATCTCCATGTATTCTTTTCAGGAAAGTTGGACATTCAATATTGACCTTTGTAGTTGAATGTCTAACGACTAACTTGCCTTGCGAACAAGTTACACATGGATAATCATTAGATAAAAGAATCTTCTGGTTCTTTAAAGGATGTCCATGTGAGTTGTTTATTATTCGACGCATCATTATGGTTCCTGAATGTCCAAGTCGATCATGCCAAAATATAAAACTTGTTCAATCAACGAACTTCTGGTTCGTAACATTATTTGATTCGACCATTTTTATAAATATAAAATACATGCCAGACGGGAGTGCANTTTTTTTTTTTTTTAATTCTATCTTTGTTTGAGAGTTTTCAATTTGTAAAACGGTGTTGGCGTGGTGGGCGATGGCGATGGCGAGCGTTGGTGATGGTGGGAGTGTGGCAATGTCGACTTTTTGGGTTATGTTTTCTGGGTTTCAAATTGTGAGTCAGTGATGGCGGGGCAGTGAGGTGGTGGCTGTGATGTTGTCTAGTGAGGTCGTGGGTGTTGGGTGATTTTTTTTTTTTAATTTTGGGTGGACGATTTTGTTGGTGTTTGGACGGAGATTGTGGTTTTGTGAGGTTTGGTGTGGTAGTGGTGATAGTGATGGTGGTAGTTGTGGATGAGATGGGGTGGATGCCTGTGATCATTTATTTGGTTGATTGTGACTAATAATTGGTTAATTTGTAATATGTGAAATAAAAGTTGTGATCGTGACTCACAATTAATTAAATTGTGATTGAAAAATTAATCGTTATAAATTAATCTAATAATTTGGAATGAATAAATAAGTTTGTGTTATAAAATGGGAGGAAAAGAGAATAGAGAAAATTTAAAGAGAATAGAGAAAACTCAATAAACTTTTTGTATGTATTACTTAAAATCAAAGCCCTATATTTATAGGTAAGAATCAGGGATGCAATGGTAATAATTTCTAGGGCTACAGGGGTACAAATATTATTCACCAATAAACTTTAATGGAATTTTCAATTACAACACTCCCCCTTGAATGACATATTACAAAATAT
>NW_019265529.1:323648-331787 GCF_002742605.1 Olea europaea var. sylvestris
GGAGACTGGAATGAAATTGAGGTATACTTTGGTATCGTTAAATGATCTGAGTAAATTCAGAGCTTGCTAAAATAGTTCTTTCATGACCAGTTTACTTTAGAAGATAGATTGGGTTTTTAGACTTCTTTTGGTGCTTTTTATTGAATTTTACTCTGGGAATACCTTGACAAGAAATGAATCCACTTTCTTTCTTAATTTTATTTATTTATTTATTTATTTTATTGCAATTATAAGTACTTCTGGAATACCATGACAAGAAATGAATTCACTTTCTTTCTTTCTTTCCTTTTTTCTTTATTTTTTTATTTTTTTAATTGCAATTATAAGTACTTGAAACATCAAGAAATGATGGAGTGGAATTGTTTGCTGAAACATCAAGAAATGAGAAACAGCTGGTGTGGAATTGTTTGCTGAAACATCAAGAAATGAGAAACGTTACTGCAGAAATAAATTAATTTTAATAAATTTAACTGTTTGAAGTTTTTAATTAGATTTGTACAAAAGATGGTATGGATAAACAATAAATATAAAAGTAAATGATGGAGCATTCTTTGAGATGCTCTTTGGCTTGCTTGTCTTACGTCATTTAACAATTGCAGTAAGTTACTTGGGCAATTTTACTGTTGATGTTGAGTTGGGGAAATGCTAAGGAAAAGAAATATGCAGCATTGCCCTTCATGGAAGCTCCCTTTCATGAGAAAAAGGGAAATATATATATATATATATGTATACACATATATATATGTATATATATGTATACATATATATATATGTATATATATGTACATATAATTAAGGTGTGTATTTTGATAATATTGCTGAAAATATTCAATGTGTCGTGTAGGGAACATGGGTTTTGAGACCAAGCAACTCCAAATTGAGGTCAATTGTACATTTTGTTGGGGGCATATTTGTTGGAGCTGCACCTCAGCTAACCTATCGCTTGTTCCTGGAACGCCTTGCTGATAGGTTAGTAGTTTTCTAACTGACAAAGATTTTAATTGAGTCTATATTGTTTTTACAGTTAGGTAGGTATGCATTTCCCATCTTTACAATAAATCGTCTACTATGATAAATAAATGAATACAACATATCTCTTCTGAGTTCCTTTACTTTTCTGACATAATTCTCATGTTTATTATTCATGTCATATTGCCTGGGTTCTAATATGATATAGAGCCCGTTTGATTCTTATTTTTCTAAGAATGAGAATGAAAAATATAGTCGTTACGGGACCCACACAAGATATAAAACGTGAAATATGGTGACATGATGTGATGAATAATGGTTATATATTTCATTTTTGTGGCTAAAGAATGGAAATCAAATGGGCCCATAGTGTCAGATGTTACTGATGGGTTAAAGCTTTACATCTGGCTTTGACTTGCCAAATTGAATTCTGCTGATCCCGTATTTTACCGGAAGTCCCTTTCTTTCTTCCATTTCTTTCTTTTCTGGTATAGTATTTATCCTTTTTAAGAAATGGGGAAATTAGTTATTTGCTTTTTGCACATTTTATGAGGCAGGGGTATATTGGTTATTGCCACACCTTATGCGAGTGGTTTCGATCACTTCCTCATTGCAGATGAAGTTCAGTTTAAATTTGAGAGGTGTCTTCGTTTTCTCCACGAAACAGTAAGTTTGAATTTTGAGATTGCAGAAATTTTCAATTCCTAGGCCAGGGTGTGTTATTTGAGTTGCTTTTTTCTCAGGTAGAGGATCTTCCTACTTTTGGGATTGGGCATTCTCTGGGATCAGTCATTCATCTTCTGATTGGTTAAAAAATTATTTTTTATTATAATCCTTAGTAATTTCAGATTTGCTCATCTTCAATTGATTAAATTGTTGATTGATCATCAGGCTCAAGGTATGCCGTGCAAAGAAATGGGAATGTATTAATGGCTTTCAACAACAAGGTACTTAAATGCTTGCACTTACAACCGTGAAATCTTCTATCAATACTATTTGCTGAGTCTATAGTTTACTGAATTTGTTTCAGATTTTATCAGAGCATGTTTGGGTGGACTTATTTCTAAAAAATAAGCCACATCCAATGTCTTATTTGAGAAGTCTGATATTTATATAGAGCATGTTTGGGTGGCCCTATTCGTCCAATGCCTAAAAAAACCCCGAGGTTCCAACTCCAAGAAGCCCAAGTATGAATTTGTTGCATGTCAGAGTTGTAAGAATTGGACATTAGGAAACCATCATTGCTCGAATGCAATTCTTTTTCTACACCTTTATCCATGTTGATTTATTTATTCCTCTCAATTCTCATTCTTCAGTGATGTGAAATTGACAAATCAACTGTACATGCTACTTTCAGGAAGCCAGTGTAGCCATTCCATTATTCTCACCTGTTCTTGTCCCAATGGCCCAAGGTATTGGACCATTTCTATCTCAAGTAGCCTCATTGCCGACAATTCGCCTTGGGGTAAGAATCTGAATTACTTGATCTGAACATTTTATAATGTTAAGTAGTTTAAGTATCCAGTCAGTTTTTCCTTCCCTTTCATTTTCTTGGCAACAATAATTATAAACTCATGAATATTTTTATCCTTATTATTTATTTATTTTTTTTGCTTAAAATTTGAAACTTGCAGGCTGAGATGACTATGAAACAATTAGAGAATCTTAGCCCTCCCATTATGAAGCAAGTTTTTCCTTTGGTTGAGCAGCTTCCTCCACTATACATGGACTTGGTTAAAGGGAGGGAAAATTTCTCTCCAAGACCAGAAGAAACTCAACGATTGGTGTGTCTAGTCTCACGCTTTTAGCATTAACACCAATAGTAGCACTTAATCTAGTTATGTGTGTTTGTGTACAGTTAAATTTTATATTATGTGTACCAGCTTGTTCCATTTCCAACTTAGTGTATAGACTTCGGGAGTTAATTTAAGTTGGATTCTTTACAATTCTTGTCTGGGCATTGGAAGATTATTGAGAATTTAGTTAATTCCATTTTCAAAAAAAATTTAATTACCGTTTTTAACTACCTCTCATACTTTGATTTTGGCTATGAAACTTTAGCGCCTTGGTAATCTCACCACCTGCAATTAGAGTTTCCATAGAAAGGATATTATCTAAGAATGTGCTGAAAAATGTATTAAAAGTCAGCCATAGGATTAAAGCCATGTGTACTATAGTGATGTTAAAGGGTGCTAACGTTTAGATGGCCTACTTCAAATAGTTGAGTAATTGACCTTCACTAGACTTTCCACAGTGACATCCGCAATTTGTTAGCTTTTTTTTAGATTTAATGTCACTGGAATGTTATGGATGATAGTGATTCATACACAAACACAAGGTTAATCAATTTATATTATGTTCAAGCATTCCTTTTATAAGTTAGACGGACTCCTTTTACGCATCAATACCAAGTCACAACAATTTTATTTACTGTAGATATCTTGACACTTATTGCTTTAGGAAAGAATTCTCAGCTGGCTAATCAACTCAGAATTTATTTAATTATTATTATTTATTTTTTTATGTCAAGCTGGTCCAGTTTTCCAATTATGGTTAGCTTCAAGAGATAACAAAACATGGACAATGTTCATCTTCGCAACTAGGGAAAATGTTTTTGGTAATCAATACTATAGATCTGAGTGAAACCCTTAGCAACCAACCTCGTCTTATACATCTAGATAGAACCATCTACCTTATAGTTGATACTGAAAAACCATTTGTACCCCCCACTCAATTTTTTCTTCTAGGTAAACTGATGAGGCTCCGAGTACCTCTTTTTTAGGGTTCTATCCGCTATAACTTCTCTCCACTCTGGAATAAGTAAAGCCTCTGCTACATTCTTCAAAATTTCTTATTCCGATAGATTAGCATTCAAGGCTTCAATTGTGGTTGAAAACTTATAGTAGGATACATGTGACAATTTATGGTAGGATAAATATTTAGGGATAGTATGCATTGTACAATGCCTTATATGGGACCAATAGGTATGTTCAAGTCATCATAAATAGAACCAGGCATGGGAATATAATTAATTGATCCTGGCTCACGTTCTTGGCAATGTGAGGGAGCAGGTTGAATATTAGTATGATTCAGATTATTCTGTGTTGAATAGACAGGTAGCTCGGACTGGTGTTCAAAAATAAACTCTTTGAACTAGTTTGTTAATTAGCATGTTGTGGTGACTTTGGCTCAGGTGATCCAAGGTCTAAAATTGGACTAGGTGGGCTTGGATGGACTGTTTGAGTACTTGATATTTGGGAAATTGGGCTTGATGTTGGGTAAAGACAAAGGAGTAAAGCATTTCATAGACGTGATCAAAGTTGACTCGTGTGTCAAAGCTGCTAATATGCTTCATTTTTTGTGCTTTATTCATTTTTCCTTTTCCTCCATTGCTTTTTCCATGTGTTGTGTTTGCTTTATGCTTTAGATTGTAAGTTGCATAGTTCAAGTGTCTAAAGTCCGGGAGTCCATTAATAGGGTGCTTGGGCTAGAGGATTGATACATCTCTCCATACTATCTACCTTTTCACTAACACACAGATTACCCTTGGACCTTGTTGAACTCTTCCATTCTTTTTGTCTGCCTCGGTTTAAAATCACAAGGTAGCAAGTCTATACATATTGTGCTGTAAACTGGCAGGAGTATTCCTCACTGTCAAGGTCTTAAATTCCTCTATCCTAGACAGTTCACATGTTCCATATTCCGTGGGAGTAGGAGGGTCCAAGGAAGAAAATCACATTTAGCAACTAGTTCCTTTTCCCAGAATGCTTTCAGAGAAGAGGACTAGCTATCATACCATGTTGGATAGCAATGATGCCAAGGAGTATATTGAAATTATAAATATAGATAAATTAATGTGTCTCCTCTCTAATAGTTTAACATTTTAGATGGGGTAATTCAACATAGTATGAATTAATCTTATCTGTAACAGGGTTGTACTGTATTTATTAAAAATGTTATTTGTGATGGAAGATGCCAACAAGTGAGAGAGCTCAAAACACGAGTTTCTTTGGGTGGTATGGATTACTGTTGGATAATACTACTATTGTGTTGTGGTTTGATTTCTTTGATGAATCCTCTTTTATTCTTTTAAGCTTAGAAAATATAACATGATACCTGTATGGATGTTATGCTAAGCTTAGGAAAGGTAAAAGTTTGTTTCCAAACATGTGTGGATACATTAATATTTCTTGTTTCAAGTGAAAAGTTATTTTTTTCTAAAATATCTATTACCTCAAAAAAGTAACTTATTTTCAACTTTGGCCAATTAGAAAAATATTTATTTTATGAGCATGTTTAGAAAGTGTTTATAAGTGGTTTAAATCGTAAACAGATAGAAACGAGTAATGGATGAGTGGGTAGTAGGTGTGGTTCTCTTGACGTGTGGATAAAAATTGGCTTGAATGTTTATAAACAATTCACAAACAGGAGCCAAACATAGGTTAAACTTACTTTATACATTTAAGTGATTTAAACTTAGCCAAACGTGTTCTGTCATAATTGAACTTTTATGGTGAGTGTGCAGACTAATGAATGTGACAGATTGGTACGAGCAGAGTTATGGAACCCTTTTTTTTATGACATAAATGAAAGGGAACTCTTTGCTTCAGTCAGTATATTTCTTATATAAATCAATTGCTTAGTCTGCTGGCAGAATTGCTTATGCAGTTTCACCTTTATATGATCCCATATGTTTGTCAATATGGCTATAATGCTCAACTCTCTTCCATCATCATAATGCACACATTCAATCTTAAGTTTGACAAATAATATTTCCTTTTATCGGCTGTTGCTCTCTCCATGCATCTTACCGTGAACAATGAGGAATTTCAATTTTGATTCCCTCATATGAACAAAGTACATCTCATTTTGGATTGTATATACATTTATAGTCACTGTAAAAGATCTCTCATTGAACATGTGGTTTTGTGATTCCAGATAAAATCTTACTACGGCATCTCAAGGAATCTGTTAATAAAGTTCAAAGACGATACAATTGATGAAACTTCAACACTAGCCCAGGTTCTTAGCTCGGAGTCTGCCATTAGCTCGATGCTGGATATGTCCATTCGCTTGTTGCCTGGGGATCATGGGCTTCCACTACACCAGGTGAAACTTCTAAATGATAATTTGAAGCATGCCGATTCTTGTTTTATACTATGTGCACTTACATGCTCGTGCACACGAGAATATGTCTACACTATTGAGCAATAATTAGCTGAATGTAACAAGGAATCATTAAAAATATGAATATCCAGGCTCTTCCAGATGTTCCCCCAGCGATGGCAGATGCAGTTAATCGGGGAGGAGAGTTTTTGGCAACTTTGACTGCAGGGACACCTTGGGAGACTGTTGCGAAGGACATGGGCAACTTTGGGGTAGACTCAACAATTTTTCGTGCAGAAATTTCGAAGGAAATAGATCTTCTTGTGGATGTGATCTCATCCTGGATTGATTCTAACAGCCATCCACGACTTTTAAGGCCACCAAGATTGTGAGCCAATATTATTGGAAAGGGGATAAGGGTTAACAGAAACTGCCAGCTTTGGTAACAAATATGCTTATATTTATTTTATTATAATCTTAGGTTGTCCACCATGCTTGTTCTGTAGCTTCTGCTATATGGACAAGAACGTCGATAAGAAATTTGTAAAGCTTGTTAACCTCAACCAATTTGTTTAGGTGTTAAGCTATGCCCAAGAATGCTCGGGGACTCCACAAGGGTCAAAAGCATCTTTTTGGCCATTCCAGATGGAACTTGCATAGGAAATTTATGCTTCAAAGTGACTGATGAAATTCCAACCTGCCATTTAATTAGTAGTGGAATTATCATTAACAAGTCATTTAATCCATGTTTGGCTCCCTTTAAAGGTTTAAATTGTTTGTTATAGTATCATACTCCACAATACATTCACAAAATAAAATATTTCACACAAATCAATAAGGTTTCTTTATTTTTTAATGATACATTTTCCAAAAAAATACTATTTAAAACTCTTAAATTTTCCAAATAATGGGTGACAAACGGGGCTTACGTGGTGCAATAATTATGCAGCATGAAATATCAGGTTTTCCAATAATTGTGCGCGCTCCGTGAGAGTTGGAGGCAGCATTGTGGTGCATGGTGTTTATACGTTCTATTAGCAGGTGTAGCACCATTCATTCTGATGAAAATTTGGTGGGATGGTTCTATATTTATGTGTGGTTGGACCGTGTCTGTCCATTCATAGAACGGCACTTTAGACTACAAATGTTCCACTTGTTCACTTGATGCTGTGATTTGAATGAGTAGTCCTATTATTTTGCATATATGAATGTCTTACAAGTGTTCTCATTCATTTGAGGATCGGTGAATTCAATGGTTTATTATCTTATTTTGTTCTTTCTCAACCTTTTTTCTTTTTTAAATATTGCTATCAAGATCCAATTAAAGCTATGGAGAGTAAATTCATATTCACACAAGGGAAACTCTGCCATTAATAGCCATTATCGATCCCATTGTTAAATTAGAGGCGTACATCTTTGTGTACACTCCATTGTATCGCCATATGACACAACATAAAAAATGATGTAAAACAATGTACATGTAACATGATTGAAAATGTAATTATGCTTCAAAATTAGGTAACAATGATGCTCCCTTTTCTTCTTCTCCCATAAAGTTGTCTAAGGAGACTATTCGTTGGGATAAAGCTTTTCCTCTATAGCGGCCTCGTGTAGTAAACCCCCTACGGGCATTCTCCATCCTAGTTGCAAGGAACCTTTGGTCTCTCGAGCCTCCTCTATCACCATTCTCTTGCGAATCTTCACTTTCTACTGGTTTTAGAATACTCTTCTACAAGTCTACGAATTAATTGAACAGATATTTGGTGCGGAGATGATAATAAAATTCTTGTAATAAGAATTATGTAATAAATAAAAACGATATTTGAACAATCATATTATATATATATTGAATAATAATTTATTATTGTTGAAAAGTATATAATGCCTCTATATTTATAAGCAAAATTATTTCCTAGTTCTACTACTATTAGGAAACTAATATAAGGAAATTGAAATAAATCATAACCTAAAAGAAGTTAGAAATCATATTCTAAACAAGAAATAAGTGATAGCTCAAGAATAACTAACCAAGAGGGGGGGGGGGGGGAATTGGAAAAAAAAATT
>NW_019265529.1:331954-354993 GCF_002742605.1 Olea europaea var. sylvestris
AATAAAAAATCAATTTTTTAGATAAAAAAATCGCTCCCAACCAATCTGCTAAATTTAGAAGGATAAAATCCATCACAGTAACAATTTAGACTCCCCTTCAAACGATTATAAGGTTTAGTGAAGTGATGGCTCCAAGTTGGGTGACCTATAAAATTTTGTATTTATCCGATCCAGCAATTATGAGAGGTGACCGGCAAACCAAAACAAATTAGAAAAGATCTGATACTGTAATGAGTAATATGGCGAATTGTTTATGGACGCCTCAGTATCGAATTGCTTCCCCATGCTCCGATTCTGTCCCAGTGCATAATCGCTTTCGGATCTGCAATTTCCGTCAACCAATTCTGCTCCCCGTTGGTAGATATCGTAATTCTACACACTTCACCATAATTCGTTGTGGCTCCAACAACAACAGCACGAATAATCAAAATGAAACAACTGGTATTCAGCTTTACAGAGATATTGAGAGGTATGTCTCAGGTCTATTTCTTACCTAATTCAATTTCTTCAGTTAAAAGATTCATAGCGTGCTATTGGCCTATGCAAGTTATTTGTATTTTTTTCCCTTTCTGGAGGATTTTCGGGTTCAGCGTGGTTTATTTCTCGTAATAAATGCATTTAAGAAGTAAGAAACTCACTAAGATAACGTTTCGTATGAATAACTAGAAAACGCAGGAAACGAAAACAAAAATAAAAAGGAGTTATGAATTGTTTTGATGCTTTGTATGGCTGGTTTTGCCACATAAGAAATAGGAGGATTGTTGATGTACTATTTATAAAAATTCCAACTTTTGTGAATGTTTACTCAGTCTATCAAAGCTAATGTGGGTGTCAAAACAATTTTAGTTTCCAAAATCTCCCATCCAAGTCACCTGCTTAACATACGCTGCTAGCTTCCCCAAACTCTAGTGACCATCTACCCATACAGCATTGAATAAAACAGTATCTGAAATTCCACAAGGGGTTGAATATTTTATCTTGAAGGTCTGTTCGGCTTCATTTTACCACATAAACATGCTGAAATGCATTTCAACCGAGTTATTTGAGCTCCCATTTCTTTGCTTTCATCCTAAATTCAGGAAAAAAAAAATCAAGTTCAATTAAACGAGTTTTTAGTTTATGAAATATGGGAATCAAAGTAACTAAGAATAGAATCTACAATTTCTAATTATTATAAGATATATTTTTATCTGTAAGTAAATGAAAACAGGTACGAACAGGAATCGAGCTTCCCCTTCTGTAATAATTTTCAAATTTTCCTGTTTGTTTATTCATTTAGTAGGCTTTGCTGAACAAAGTAGGAAATACTCTATTGCCTTCCTGTATGAGAAATTACATGAGGTACTTATTGTATCAGTGCTGAGGCGGGTGGCCGTGTTAATTAGGATAAGATACTATAAATGACAATTATCAAATTTTAGATTTTCTTTATTGCTATATCTAAATAAAATTGATTAAACTATGATTTATGTTGCTTTATGGACAGAGTACTTACAGAGACGGTAAAGCAATTTCAAGATGGACGTAATTCAGGAGACTGGAATGAAATTGAGGTATACTTTGGTATCGTTAAATGATCTGAGTAAATTCAGAGCTTGCTAAAATAGTTCTTTCACGACCAGTTTACTTTAGAAGATAGATTGGGTTTTTAGACTTCTTTTGGTGCTTTTTATTGAATTTTACTCTGGGAATACCTTGACAAGAAATGAATCCACTTTCTTTCTTAATTTTATTTATTTATTTATTTATTTTATTGCAATTATAAGTACTTCTGGAATACCATGACAAGAAATGAATTCACTTTCTTTCTTTCTTTCCTTTTTTCTTTATTTTTTTATTTTTTTAATTGCAATTATAAGTACTTGAAACATCAAGAAATGATGGAGTGGAATTGTTTGCTGAAACATCAAGAAATGAGAAACGTTACTGCAGAAATAAATTAATTTTAATAAATTTAACTGTTTGAAGTTTTTAATTAGATTTGTACAAAAGATGGTATGGATAAACAATAAATATAAAAGTAAATGATGGAGCATTCTTTGAGATGCTCTTTGGCTTGCTTGTCTTACGTCATTTAACAATTGCAGTAAGTTACTTGGGCAATTTTACTGTTGATGTTGAGTTGGGGAAATGCTAAGGAAAAGAAATATGCAGCATTGCCCTTCATGGAAGCTCCCTTTCATGAGAAAAAGGGAAATATATATATATATATATATATATATATAATTAAGGTGTGTATTTTGATAATATTGCTGAAAATATTCAATGTGTCGTGTAGGGAACATGGGTTTTGAGACCAAGCAACTCCAAATTGAGGTCAATTGTACATTTTGTTGGGGGCATATTTGTTGGAGCTGCACCTCAGCTAACCTATCGCTTGTTCCTGGAACGCCTTGCTGATAGGTTAGTAGTTTTCTAACTGACAAAGATTTTAATTGAGTCTATATTGTTTTTACAGTTAGGTAGGTATGCATTTCCCATCTTTACAATAAATCGTCTACTATGATAAATAAATGAATACAACATATCTCTTCTGAGTTCCTTTACTTTTCTGACATAATTCTCATGTTTATTATTCATGTCATATTGCCTGGGTTCTAATATGATATAGAGCCCGTTTGATTATTATTTTTCTAAGAATGAGAATGAAAAATATAGTCGTTACGGGATTCACACAAGATATAAAACGTGAAATATGGTGACATGATGTGATGAATAATGGTTATATATTTCATTTTTGTGGCTAAAGAATGGAAATCAAATGGGCCCATAGTGTCAGATGTTACTGATGGGTTAAAGCTTTACATCTGGCTTTGACTTGCCAAATTGAATTCTGCTGATCCCGTATTTTACCGGAAGTCCCTTTCTTTCTTCCATTTTCTTTCTTTTCTGGTATAGTATTTATCCTTTTTAAGAAATGGGGAAATTAGTTATTTGCTTTTTGCACATTTTATGAGGCAGGGGTATATTGGTTATTGCCACACCTTATGCGAGTGGTTTCGATCACTTCCTCATTGCAGATGAAGTTCAGTTTAAATTTGAGAGGTGTCTTCGTTTTCTCCACGAAACAGTAAGTTTGAATTTTGAGATTGCAGAAATTTTCAATTCCTAGGCCAGGGTGTGTTATTTGAGTTGCTTTTTTCTCAGGTAGAGGATCTTCCTACTTTTGGGATTGGGCATTCTCTGGGATCAGTCATTCATCTTCTGATTGGTTAAAAAATTATTTTTTATTATAATCCTTAGTAATTTCAGATTTGCTCATCTTCAATTGATTAAATTGTTGATTGATCATCAGGCTCAAGGTATGCCGTGCAAAGAAATGGGAATGTATTAATGGCTTTCAACAACAAGGTACTTAAATGCTTGCACTTACAACCGTGAAATCTTCTATCAATACTATTTGCTGAGTCTATAGTTTACTGAATTTGTTTCAGATTTTATCAGAGCATGTTTGGGTGGACTTATTTCTAAAAAATAAGCCACATCCAATGTCTTATTTGAGAAGTCTGATATTTATATAGAGCATGTTTGGGTGGCCCTATTCGTCCAATGCCTAAAAAAACCCCGAGGTTCCAACTCCAAGAAGCCCAAGTATGAATTTGTTGCATGTCAGAGTTGTAAGAATTGGACATTAGGAAACCATCATTGCTCGAATGCAATTCTTTTTCTACACCTTTATCCATGTTGATTTATTTATTCCTCTCAATTCTCATTCTTCAGTGATGTGAAATTGACAAATCAACTGTACATGCTACTTTCAGGAAGCCAGTGTAGCCATTCCATTATTCTCACCTGTTCTTGTCCCAATGGCCCAAGGTATTGGACCATTTCTATCTCAAGTAGCCTCATTGCCGACAATTCGCCTTGGGGTAAGAATCTGAATTACTTGATCTGAACATTTTATAATGTTAAGTAGTTTAAGTATCCAGTCAGTTTTTCCTTCCCTTTCATTTTCTTGGCAACAATAATTATAAACTCATGAATATTTTTATCCTTATTATTTATTTATTTTTTTTGCTTAAAATTTGAAACTTGCAGGCTGAGATGACTATGAAACAATTAGAGAATCTTAGCCCTCCCATTATGAAGCAAGTTTTTCCTTTGGTTGAGCAGCTTCCTCCACTATACATGGACTTGGTTAAAGGGAGGGAAAATTTCTCTCCAAGACCAGAAGAAACTCAACGATTGGTGTGTCTAGTCTCACGCTTTTAGCATTAACACCAATAGTAGCACTTAATCTAGTTATGTGTGTTTGTGTACAGTTAAATTTTATATTATGTGTACCAGCTTGTTCCATTTCCAACTTAGTGTATAGACTTCGGGAGTTAATTTAAGTTGGATTCTTTACAATTCTTGTCTGGGCATTGGAAGATTATTGAGAATTTAGTTAATTCCATTTTCAAAAAAAATTTAATTACCGTTTTTAACTACCTCTCATACTTTGATTTTGGCTATGAAACTTTAGCGCCTTGGTAATCTCACCACCTGCAATTAGAGTTTCCATAGAAAGGATATTATCTAAGAATGTGCTGAAAAATGTATTAAAAGTCAGCCATAGGATTAAAGCCATGTGTACTATAGTGATGTTAAAGGGTGCTAACGTTTAGATGGCCTACTTCAAATAGTTGAGTAATTGACCTTCACTAGACTTTCCACAGTGACATCCGCAATTTGTTAGCTTTTTTTTAGATTTAATGTCACTGGAATGTTATGGATGATAGTGATTCATACACAAACACAAGGTTAATCAATTTATATTATGTTCAAGCATTCCTTTTATAAGTTAGACGGACTCCTTTTACGCATCAATACCAAGTCACAACAATTTTATTTACTGTAGATATCTTGACACTTATTGCTTTAGGAAAGAATTCTCAGCTGGCTAATCAACTCAGAATTTATTTAATTATTATTATTTATTTTTTTATGTCAAGCTGGTCCAGTTTTCCAATTATGGTTAGCTTCAAGAGATAACAAAACATGGACAATGTTCATCTTCGCAACTAGGGAAAATGTTTTTGGTAATCAATACTATAGATCTGAGTGAAACCCTTAGCAACCAACCTCGTCTTATACATCTAGATAGAACCATCTACCTTATAGTTGATACTGAAAAACCATTTGTACCCCCCACTCAATTTTTTCTTCTAGGTAAACTGATGAGGCTCCGAGTACCTTTTTTTTAGGGCTCTATCCGCTATAACTTCTCTCCACTCTGGAATAAGTAAAGCCTCTGCTACATTCTTCAAAATTTCTTATTCCGATAGATTAGCATTCAAGGCTTCAATTGTGGTTGAAAACTTATAGTAGGATACATGTGACAATTTATGGTAGGATAAATATTTAGGGATAGTATGCATTGTACAATGCCTTATATGGGACCAATAGGTATGTTCAAGTCATCATAAATAGAACCAGGCATGGGAATATAATTAATTGATCCTGGCTCACGTTCTTGGCAATGTGAGGGAGCAGGTTGAATATTAGTATGATTCAGATTATTCTGTGTTGAATAGACAGGTAGCTCGGACTGGTGTTCAAAAATAAACTCTTTGAACTAGTTTGTTAATTAGCATGTTGTGGTGACTTTGGCTCAGGTGATCCAAGGTCTAAAATTGGACTAGGTGGGCTTGGATGGACTGTTTGAGTACTTGATATTTGGGAAATTGGGCTTGATGTTGGGTAAAGACAAAGGAGTAAAGCATTTCATAGACGTGATCAAAGTTGACTCGTGTGTCAAAGCTGCTAATATGCTTCATTTTTTGTGCTTTATTCATTTTTCCTTTTCCTCCATTGCTTTTTCCATGTGTTGTGTTTGCTTTATGCTTTAGATTGTAAGTTGCATAGTTCAAGTGTCTAAAGTCCGGGAGTCCATTAATAGGGTGCTTGGGCTAGAGGATCGATACATCTCTCCATACTATCTACCTTTTCACTAACACACAGATTACCCTTGGACCTTGTTGAACTCTTCCATTCTTTTTGTCTGCCTCGGTTTAAAATCACAAGGTAGCAAGTCTATACATATTGTGCTGTAAACTGGCAGGAGTGTTCCTCACTGTCAAGATCTTAAATTCCTCTATCCTAGACAGTTCACATGTTCCATATTCCGTGGGAGTAGGAGGGTCCAAGGAAGAAAATCACATTTAGCAACTAGTTCCTTTTCCCGGAATGCTTTCAGAGAAGAGGACTAGCTATCATACCATGTTGGATAGCAATGATGCCAAGGAGTATATTGAAATTATAAATATAGATAAATTAATGTGTCTCCTCTCTAATAGTTTAACATTTTAGATGGGGTAATTCAACATAGTATGAATTAATCTTATCTGTAACAGGGTTGTACTGTATTTATTAAAAATGTTATTTGTGATGGAAGATGCCAACAAGTGAGAGAGCTCAAAACACGAGTTTCTTTGGGTGGTATGGATTACTGTTGGATAATGCTACTATTGTGTTGTGGTTTGATTTCTTTGATGAATCCTCTTTTATTCTTTTAAGCTTAGAAAATATAACATGATACCTGTATGGATGTTATGCTAAGCTTAGGAAAGGTAAAAGTTTGTTTCCAAACATGTGTGGATACATTAATATTTCTTGTTTCAAGTGAAAAGTTATTTTTTTCTAAAATATCTATTACCTCAAAAAAGTAACTTATTTTCAACTTTGGCCAATTAGAAAAATATTTATTTTATGAGCATGTTTAGAAAGTGTTTATAAGTGGTTTAAATCGTAAACAGATAGAAACGAGTAATGGATGAGTGGGTAGTAGGTGTGGTTCTCTTGACGTGTGGATAAAAATTGGCTTGAATGTTTATAAACAATTCACAAACAGGAGCCAAACATAGGTTAAACTTACTTTATACATTTAAGTGATTTAAACTTAGCCAAACGTGTTCTGTCATAATTGAACTTTTATGGTGAGTGTGCAGACTAATGAATGTGACAGATTGGTACGAGCAGAGTTATGGAACCCTTTTTTTTATGACATAAATGAAAGGGAACTCTTTGCTTCAGTCAGTATATTTCTTATATAAATCAATTGCTTAGTCTGCTGGCAGAATTGCTTATGCAGTTTCACCTTTATATGATCCCATATGTTTGTCAATATGGCTATAATGCTCAACTCTCTTCCATCATCATAATGCACACATTCAATCTTAAGTTTGACAAATAATATTTCCTTTTATCGGCTGTTGCTCTCTCCATGCATCTTACCGTGAACAATGAGGAATTTCAATTTTGATTCCCTCATATGAACAAAGTACATCTCATTTTGGATTGTATATACATTTATAGTCACTGTAAAAGATCTCTCATTGAACATGTGGTTTTGTGATTCCAGATAAAATCTTACTACGGCATCTCAAGGAATCTGTTAATAAAGTTCAAAGACGATACAATTGATGAAACTTCAACACTAGCCCAGGTTCTTAGCTCGGAGTCTGCCATTAGCTCGATGCTGGATATGTCCATTCGCTTGTTGCCTGGGGATCATGGGCTTCCACTACACCAGGTGAAACTTCTAAATGATAATTTGAAGCATGCCGATTCTTGTTTTATACTATGTGCACTTACATGCTCGTGCACACGAGAATATGTCTACACTATTGAGCAATAATTAGCTGAATGTAACAAGGAATCATTAAAAATATGAATATCCAGGCTCTTCCAGATGTTCCCCCAGCGATGGCAGATGCAGTTAATCGGGGAGGAGAGTTTTTGGCAACTTTGACTGCAGGGACACCTTGGGAGACTGTTGCGAAGGACATGGGCAACTTTGGGGTAGACTCAACAATTTTTCGTGCAGAAATTTCGAAGGAAATAGATCTTCTTGTGGATGTGATCTCATCCTGGATTGATTCTAACAGCCATCCACGACTTTTAAGGCCACCAAGATTGTGAGCCAATATTATTGGAAAGGGGATAAGGGTTAACAGAAACTGCCAGCTGTGGTAACAAATATGCTTATATTTATTTTATTATAATCTTAGGTTGTCCACCATGCTTGTTCTGTAGCTTCTGCTATATGGACAAGAACGTCGATAAGAAATTTGTAAAGCTTGTTAACCTCAACCAATTTGTTTAGGTGTTAAGCTATGCCCAAGAATGCTCGGGGACTCCACAAGGGTCAAAAGCATCTTTTTGGCCATTCCAGATGGAACTTGCATAGGAAATTTATGCTTCAAAGTGACTGATGAAATTCCAACCTGCCATTTAATTAGTAGTGGAATTATCATTAACAAGTCATTTAATCCATGTTTGGCTCCCTTTAAAGGTTTAAATTGTTTGTTATAGTATCATACTCCACAATACATTCACAAAATAAAATATTTCACACAAATCAATAAGGTTTCTTTATTTTTTAATGATACATTTTCCAAAAAAATACTATTTAAAACTCTTAAATTTTCCAAATAATGGGTGACAAACGGGGCTTACGTGGTGCAATAATTATGCAGCATGAAATATCAGGTTTTCCAATAATTGTGCGCGCTCCGTGAGAGTTGGAGGCAGCATTGTGGTGCATGGTGTTTATACGTTCTATTAGCAGGTGTAGCACCATTCATTCTGATGAAAATTTGGTGGGATGGTTCTATATTTATGTGTGGTTGGACCGTGTCTGTCCATTCATAGAACGGCACTTTAGACTACAAATGTTCCACTTGTTCACTTGATGCTGTGATTTGAATGAGTAGTCCTATTATTTTGCATATATGAATGTCTTACAAGTGTTCTCATTCATTTGAGGATCGGTGAATTCAATGGTTTATTATCTTATTTTGTTCTTTCTCAACCTTTTTTCTTTTTTAAATATTGCTATCAAGATCCAATTAAAGCTATGGAGAGTAAATTCATATTCACACAAGGGAAACTCTGCCATTAATAGCCATTATCGATCCCATTGTTAAATTAGAGGCGTACATCTTTGTGTACACTCCATTGTATCGCCATATGACACAACATAAAAAATGATGTAAAACAATGTACATGTAACATGATTGAAAATGTAATTATGCTTCAAAATTAGGTAACAATGATGCTCCCTTTTCTTCTTCTCCCATAAAGTTGTCTAAGGAGACTATTCGTTGGGATAAAGCTTTTCCTCTATAGCGGCCTCGTGTAGTAAACCCCCTACGGGCATTCTCCATCCTAGTTGCAAGGAACCTTTGGTCTCTCGAGCCTCCTCTATCACCATTCTCTTGCGAATCTTCACTTTCTACTGGTTTTAGAATACTCTTCTACAAGTCTACGAATTAATTGAACAGATATTTGGTGCGGAGATGATAATAAAATTCTTGTAATAAGAATTATGTAATAAATAAAAACGATATTTGAACAATCATATTATATATATATTGAATAATAATTTATTATTGTTGAAAAGTATATAATGCCTCTATATTTATAAGCAAAATTATTTCCTAGTTCTACTACTATTAGGAAACTAATATAAGGAAATTGAAATAAATCATAACCTAAAAGAAGTTAGAAATCATATTCTAAACAAGAAATAAGTGATAGCTCAAGAATAACTAACCAAGAGGGGGGGGGGGGTGAATTCGAAAAATAAACTTAAATCAAGGAAGCAAAGGATATGTTGATCATTTAATAATCATAAGCAAATAAAAGCAAGTGGATCAAGCTGATTATGAGAAACAATTTTTCCCATTTTGATTATGACAAACAAGATGATTTGTGAAGAGTGAATAATTGATAAGGAATATAAATTTTAAATTTTGAATATAATCCATATATTCCCCTTATCCTTTACAAACAAATAGCCATTTATACAAAGCATAGCATATTTCAATTCAAGTATATATCAATCTCATTTTCAAAGCAATTATCATCATATTTTCCCCATTTTCAATGCTTTTTAAATCTATCTTATTGATTTTCAAATCAATCTTATTCAATTTCTTCCTTTTGGCATAAGCAAAAAGGTAGCACATATGAAAACTAGAGTATGGCATTTAAGATCAAAATTTTAAATTAACCATAGGAATTAATAATATTCCCCCTCAATTAAGCACAAAGTGCTAACTATATGCAAGTTTAAACAATACGATAATCATCACATTTACATCAAAATATTAATTGATCAAAATTTTAATTTAACCATAGGAATTAATAATATTCCTCCTCAATTAAGCAGAAAATGCTAACTATATGCAAGTTTAAACAATACGATAATCATCACATTTATATCAAAATATTAATTAAAGCATGAGTGATGGAATGTCAAAAGCATAATCATTTGGATAAGATTTATAAAAATTTCAACCAATTATGCATATAGAATCAATCATATGAGAACATTTAGTATGAATTCAATTTAGCCACATACTTTAAATTCTTCGATAATTCTCAAACCTCTTTGAATATATGAAATTCTATCAAGTGTTAGAGGTTTAATGAGAATGTCGGCCAATTTATATTCCGTATTCACAAATTTTAATACAATATTCCCCTTTTGTGGATGATCTCTTAGAAACTGATATCTAATCTCGATATGATTTGTTTGAGAGTACAGAATGGGATTTTTTTTGTCAAGTTTATGGTACTAGTATTATCACACATAATAAGTATATGATCAAATTATAAGTGATAGTCACTAAAAGATTGTTTCATCTATAGGACTTGTGCACAACAACTAGCGTCCGAGATATATTGGGCTTTGACAGTAGACAATGCAATAAAATTTTGTTTCTTACTAAACCATGATAAAAGTATAAAACCTAAGTGAGGTGTTCTACTAGTGCTCTTATGATCAATTGTGCAACCGGTCCAATCGACATCCGAATAGTTAAGTAAATCAATTTGAGTGTCCTTTGGACCCAAAGGCCTAATGTTCTAGTATCATTAAGATATCTAAAAATTCTTTTTATGGCACTAAGGTGTGATTTTTAAGGATTAGATTGAAATCTAGCCCATTAACACATGCAAAACATGATATTGGATCTACTTCCAGTTAAGTAAAGAAGGGATTTGATCATACCTCGATATTTAGTTACGTCAACGGAAGTACCTTGATTATCTTTGCCCAATTTTATAGATGAGCTCATTCGAGTGTTCACTGGCTTCAAGTCTTCTATTTCAAACCTCTTGAGCATGTCCAAAATATACTTATTTTGACTAATGAATATTTCATTATTAGTTTGTCTAATTTGGAGTCCAAGAAAGAATTTTAATTCTCCCATTGTACTCATTTCGAAATCCTTGTTCATACATTTGGAAAATTCTTCACAAAGAGAAATATTAGTTGCACAAAAAAATAATATCATCAATATAAATTTGAACGATAATCATATCATTCTTTTTGGTTATTCGCTTTCCTTATTGAAAAATCGTTTGAAAGTTGAAATTTATTCAATCTTTTATATCAAACTCTAGGAGCTTGCTTTAAACAGTAAAGAGCCATGTAATTAAAGAACTCCTATTTTCTAAAATTTTTATGATATTTTCAGCATTAGAGCATAAATCAACTCATATTTCTTTTTCGATTTAACAATTCTAGTTACAATAATGTTGATCATGTATTTGGTATCAAAGACATTCGAAATTTCATCTCTAATGATATCTTTCTAAGTTTAAAAACATAGTCCGGATAATTGTTATCTTTAAAATTAGGGGTTGCACTACAAAAATTTCTTCTTGAATAAAGCCATTTGGAAATGCATTTTTAACATCCATTTGATAAAGAGTGAATCCTTTATGGCAAGCAAATGCGAGAAGCATGCAAATAGATTCTAATCTAGCTACCGGTGCAAGAGTTTCTCATAATATGCATTCTTCTTGATTGTAATTTTGGACCACTAATCTAGCCTTGTTACGTATAACTATCCCACTTTCATCCCTTTTATTTCTAAAAAATCCATTTTGCACAAATGACGGTTTGATCATTTGGTCTAGCGACTAAATTCCAAATATAATTTTTTTCAAATTGATTTAGTCCTTCTTGCATAGCTAGTATTAGATGTGGGCATGAGTCAGTTCGGTTCGGTTCTAAAGAGAACCGAACCGAACTAAAATTTTTAGGTATTTAGTAAATAGAACCGTCAGGTCCAAATATAATTATGGAACCGTTTGGGTTCGGTTCGGTTTCATTCTGTACTATAATTAAATTTTTTAACATTTATAACAATATTATATAAATACAACTAATGACACATTCAATGATTTTGAAACATCAGAGACTCGTAGACTACCTTGTTCAAATGATTGCTACGGTCAAAATTTCGGTTGGCGAAGGTCACAGCGTCAGTCGACGATTGTATCGATTTTGAAATGTCAGCGAGATTATGAGAGTCGAGACAGCATTATGCACTTTAGTGTAGGTGTTTAGGGTTATTTAATGGGTTGAATCTTGTTGGGCTAAAAAATGAGACAATAAAAGGGGTAATTGGGCCAAAAATTAAAAAATTAGAAATGAAAAAAATTATTGGGCCAAAGATTTGGATTTGAAAATTTTTAATTTGTTAATTTGTTTATAAAAAATTAAAATTAAAATAATTTGATTTATTCAATATAAAAAAATTTAGAAAGATTCGATTCTTAGGTTCTTGGTCTAGAACCGAGAACCGAACCGTACCTGTCGGTTCTCAATTCAGATACCCGTGCGGGTATTTAATTTCACAAGAACCGTTGGGTTTGGTTCGGTTCGGGTTAGGTTCGGGAGATTTGCCCAACCCTAGCTAGTATCCAAGATTCAACAAACTCGATTTCTTTAAAAATTTTTGGTTCAATTTGAGATATAAACGAACATCTATTAAATTGATTTCTAATAGAAGCTCTAGTGGTAATATCTTTGGATGGATCACCAATAATAAGCTCTTTTGGGTGAAAGGGAACGGACATCCATTCCTTTGATAAAGTTGGATCATTTTCTACTATGGGAGATTCTACTTCACTTTGTTGAATATTTACTTCTTCCTCATGTTGATTTTTAGGGTCTTCCTTGTTTTGATCTTGAACGTTCATTTGCTCGAAAGGAATCTTCAAACCTACATCATTTACAATACCTCTCTTAATCAAAAGAATTAGTTTTATCAAAAGTTATATGCATAGATTCTTCAACTACTAATGTTCTTTTGTTGAAAACTCTATAGGCTTTGGTAATAGATGAATATCCAAGTAAGATTCCAATATTGGATTTTGAATCAATTTTTTCCAAATTTTCTTTTATGTTTAAAATGAAATGCTTGCAATCAAAAACTTTAAAATAACTGATATTGGGAACTCTATTTTTCGAAAGCTCATAAGGATTTTTTTGTTTTCTTTTGACTAACTAAAAGTTTATTAACAATATAGCAAGCGTTGTTAAAAGCTTCAGCCTAAAAGTATTTTGGTAGGCCACTTTCATTAAGCATGGTTTTAGCCATTTCTTGCAATGTATGATTCTTCCTTTCTATAACTAAGTAAATTTAGAAAGTCATCAACAATTATGAAAACATAATGTTTACCACTTAAGCTTGCGATTCTAGATGGTCCAAAAAGACCATATGGAGAAGTCATAAAGATCTGGTAGTTGAAGAATATTGCTTTTATTTGAAAGAGCACTTTACTTGTTTTTTCCAAAATGATATGTGTTACGCCTCTTTCAACGAGGCTCTAAGCATAGTCACATAGCAAGAGAACCTAAGCTCACATTCCACATCATTCTACACGTGTGACAATTTGATCAAACCCATAATAGCCGAACCCCATGGGAGCCGAGCCCTCATGGATAAGGTAAGGCAGGTAGAAGCATCCTAGGCAAGATCTCCATACAAGATCTTGTAACAAACGGGTGGTGTGATAACACACTGGATAGATGGTTATACTCAATCAACAAGTCAAATCTATTCTTACATGCTAAGCCTAGGGCTCCATATGGTCATTACATTAAATACACTTGAGCCTAGATCTAATTGATTGATGCATATGACAAGAGGCCCCAGCTGCTAAGATGAAGCCACATGTTTCTTCATCCAACGGTCCTTGCTCATTATCTTCGACTATAAAAACTCACTTAGTACCATTTCAAGATAATGCAATTTTAGACTCTCAAACTATAACTTGATCATATCACTATTTTATTTAACTCCCAGGACTGGCCCCCCTTTTTTTACATTGGGAGCTCATGTTTAAAGCCCTTCTACACTTATTTATTTACTTTCCCTATTGACTTGACCGTCAGAGTGTGTGTGATCAACTCCACCCCTATCGAAGAAGGCCATATGCGTCTAATAGTTTGTCCTAGTGTACAAGAACACGACTTATGTAGACATGAGAGGTCTTGTGATCTGTTGGCCACCCTAGAGGACATTTTTCTGAGATCAACGACATGCTTCACAAATTTAATTTTTCTCAAATTTCAAATTTGGCAAACCATTGACAAAGCAGTTTTTTGTAAAATATTTGAAAGTAGATCCATGCAAACATGACATAATCTTCTATTCCAAAACCAAATATTATCTTTTAAACTTGATATACATTTTTCTTCACTTTCAAATTCAATGTTTATGACATAAACATCTTTATTTCGGCTTCCTATTACTTCTTTTGATGTCGCATCCTTAATAAAGCGTTTAGAAGAATCAAATTTGATATGATAACATTTTTCACGTAAATGCCAAGCAACTATGTTTGAGGTTATCAACTTAAAAGAACGCTTTCAATAGAGGAAGATGAAAAATTACCAATATCCTTAATCTCCTTTTTTTTTTTAACATCGCCAAAACTAACATACCACCATCCTTCTTTTTGAAGATTGATAACAAAGTTTGATTTTCGATCATGTGCTTTGATAACAAAGTTTAATTTTCGATCATGTGCTTTGAGCATCCACTATCCAAGAACCATTTGCTCTTTATCCTCTTTGGTACTTACAAAAATAATTCAATTTTGGTTCTTTGGTACCCATACAACTTTGGGTTCATGGTTGTTAGTGTTTGTGGACTTTTGAATTCACTTTGTTTCCTTTCAAAGTGCAATCCCTTTTTGATTGAACAATTAAAAGATAAATGTCCATTTTTATTGCAAAAACCACATATAACATTTTAATAGGGGGAGTAGAGGTTTTAACAAAGAAAATTTTAAAAGACTTTTGTTTTAAAATGGTTTGTATCCAATTCTCCCTTTTATCAAAAATACATTTTTGTTCACTAAACATTAAATCAATTTTTTTCTTGCCTTCAGTAAATTTGTGAATAATTTGAGTCAAATTTAAAATATTTTGTTGTAAAATAAAATTATCCTTAATCAAAGAATTGTAATTGGATTTTTCTTTTTCAAAATCATTTTGACTTTCCAAAATTTCTTTACTTCTTTTTCCAATAAACAGTTTTTCTTTTTGAGAATGACGTGTTTGAGAGCAAGTTTTTCAAATTCCTCAAGAGTTCACCATATGAGGTAGATAATTCATCATAAAAAGAATTGTCATTTGTATTTATGTCATTTTCAATGGTCATGAAACACATGTTGACAACTTCCTATTGACTTTCATATTCATCATGATCGTCATCATCACTCTCATTCCATGTCACTTGGAGTGCCTTCTTTTTCATAAATCTCTTTTTGTTTGGACACTAGATTTTCTTGTAATCGGGTTTGTCAAATTATAGCGAACAATTTTATTACTTTTCTCTTCACCTTGTTCGTCTTTCTTTTGAAATTGTTAATTGTTGCAAAGACTCCTCCAATTTTTGACAAAAGAGAACTCGGTCACCAAATTCTTCATCATTCATATTTTTGCTTAAAGTTCTTTCATCCATTACCGACTTTAAAGCAATTTGGCGCTCTCTTCATCTATGTTTTCTATTGTTTTCTCATTTGTCTCGGTGCAGTTTAGCTCAAATGTCATCGATGTTCCATAGAGCTCTTCTAATGGATATGTGTTGATATCTTTGGTATTTTCTATCAAAATTCTCAACGAGCTCTAATCATTCGAGAAAGACCTAAGCATTTTACTCACATATTCACCGTTAGTACATTTTCGGTCAAAGCCTTTGAGACCATTAACAATATCGGTGAAACGATTAATCATATCAATGATTTGTTCATTTGTTTCATGAAGAAATTTTCGAATTCCTTAATCAAGATATTTATTTTGGTTTCTTATACTTTGCTAGTGTCTAAGTGTGTGACTTCTTAAGCATGCCATTTATCAAAAGCGAAATCACATGTGCCAATGCAATTGAATTCATTCTTATCTAATGCAGAATTAAGTATGTTTTTGGCTTTGGCATTCAATGATAATTTTCTTTTATCATCATATTCCTCTCTAGGTTTTGAAATTATTTGATCCGATTTATTGCCTTCTCAAATAACCTTTTTAGACATGTAGGTATTAGAGGCATGATTATAATTTATGATTTGTTTTCCTTGTATAGATATAATTATCGCATAGAATTAGGAATTTACTTTCTTAGTTTTCCTACCTTTTACACCTATGTAAATATTCTATAAATTGGAAGGAAATACATATAGAAAAAGTATTCAGTCAAAATTGTGTCATGGTATTAGAGCCCTAAAATTCTCAAAACCCATGGTCGTAGTCCTGTGCTCCCGGAGCCATCCTGCAGTCTCTTGTTCTCATGTTATATAGTCATCATCCTTGGAGGTCGAACCTCGTGTTTGTTAGCGCCATTTGAGTTTTGATAATAGTATCGTGTTCGGTTGGCAGCATCTGTAGTTGGGATTTGCAGTTCAAGTGTCTTCGATGTTCTATTCTTGTCGTTGCAATGTATTTTGAAAGGAATGCACTTTTGGAAAGTATTTGTAACTAACTTTTAAGATAAAATATATTTTTCAAGTTCAAATATCATATTAAAAGTCATTTTTATATTTGATTTGCATTTGAATTACTTAATGCACAAAAATTGTTTTTAATTCATCGAAAACTTTTGATCTTAAATATTCATTGCTAGATATTAAAGTATTAGTACATTTACACTTGATCTAAGAAATTTAATCATTGATCTTGTTTCGAAGTTTGACTCTTAAGTTCTTGAATGTGTGACTTCGATCTTGACCTCATTGATCAATTTTTTATTGGATGCTTTGAAGACTATGATTACTTTAAATTCAATTGTTAATAAACAAGATTAACTTGTTTGTTACATTCAAAACTTTAAGGTTATAATCAATCATAGGTCAACAATAAGAATGAAAAGATAAACCTTTTACAACGAGATATCTTATTATAATTATCTAACTTTTGCCCTATTTACAATAGAAGTATCCCACATCAATCTCTTCTACTTGAAAAAACCCATCCTCGAGTGTTATTGAAGTAAAGAATTTGTTGACCTCAATTTCCACGGACAACAAATATCTGGTCCACTCGCACACACGTGAGATAGTTTCAACACGTAAGGACGGGTTGCTAGTCGTCAAAACTCCAAAAATGTGGGCGTGGGAGAAGCTCAACGATGCAAGACAAATGGTTCAGGTTTCGACGATGAATTTATAAAACGATTGTATAATGATACCCAATCGTAAACAACTCAATCAAAGCGAAATAATATAATCTTGATAAGTGCAATTTATGCATTTATTTACACCATATTACTAAACTTTTATGTCATCAGATTATTAAATTCTACCTACCTTAGGTTAATTTTCTTTTGTTTCTAGCGATTGACTCGTTTGAAGCATGTGAAAAAGGATGAAGGATAAATTGGCAATTGGAAGGAAATTGGGAGATAATATTTCACACTCTGGAAATTGAAGAGGACATTGGTCGCACAATTGATAAATTCAAGGACTAAATTGCATTAACTTGAAAGATTGGATGAATTAAAGAAAATAATAAATTAAATGGGTCTAATTTTTGGACTTATATTTGGATTCAAATTCATTAACCATTTGGATTTCTAATTCAATAATACAAAGTGGGCTGGAATTATTTTTATTTTGTGGATTTCTAATTCATGAAGATGAAACCATTTATTATTTGTTTTTAATTCAAGATAAGTAGTTTAGTTAAATTTTGCGATTATTGATTAACTTTGCATACCTAATTTTATTACTTGATTGCTTGATTACCAATTGAATATATGATTGCATGTTATAATGCTGGGAGGCTCATAATATGTTTAGAAAACTGTTTGATTAATATCCGTACAATAAATTTTAGAAATAATATTTACTGCGTGAGCATTCACTAAGATAATTGTGAAATTGAATACGTTCTATTCATTCGAATTTGGACTAGGAATAGATTCGAATTGTGACTAAAATAGAATTAATTTATCTTGGAAAAGAAAATTATTTATGATAGAATTATTGATTCTCAAGAATGCAAGAATGAAACTAGCTACATAATTGAGAATTGAAATATATAATAATAGGTGAATTCATAATCTAATACACTCATTCCATACACGTATTAAACTCGAATTTTACAAGCTTTCATGGATTAAATTAGAATAACTAAAAATCATAAATCACTTTTGTTTGCCCACTTTAAATCTAATTAAGATAAGTACATTCCATTGAATTTTATTCCTTATTCTCAACTCATTAATTCTATTACTTGTCAACGATCATGTACGCTTTCGAGTTTCAGAAGATCAAGTTTTTGGCGTCGTTGCCGGAGAATAATTTATTTAAATTGAGTTTATTAGTTACTTTTTAAGATTTGAAGTTTTTTTCCTTTCCTTTATTTGTTTTAGGTTATTTATTGAACGATCTAAATCTCTCGTCTTACTTTTTTTTTCAAGGAAATTACAATTTATGCAAAATTCTGATGAAATCGAGCCTCTTTCGATGGATCTTGAGATTGAAAGACAAGAGAACACAGACAAACAAGAGAAATGGCAAAAAATCAACATCAGAATCAAGCTCAGAACCCTTTACCACTACCAGATCAGACAAGGGCATTAGCAAATCATGGAAAAGCTTTAGTGAGGGATTATGTAAATCCCGTGCCAGTTCATGTGCAATTGACTATTATCCATCCACCTTTTTGGGCAGGCCAACTTCCATAATAAACCTAACGTTATTAACTTTTTTTTTAGAATCATTAAGACATGAGGTTTTTTAGGAGATCAACAGAAAATCCTCATGAACATATTCAAACTTTCTTCATACTTTGCGATATGATCATCCACGAAGGAATATCTGTGGATGCCTTTCGACTACGCTTATTTCCTCACACGTTAAAAGAGGGCGCACAGGAATGACTGAATTCTCTAATTCCTGGGAACATCATTTCTTGGAATGGCTTAGTGCAGAAGTTCACATTGAAATTCTTCCTGCCATCTCGAGTCCATCATATCAAAAGTAAAATCCATACTTTTAAGCAAAAGGACCCCGAGAGCTATCTATAGGTATGTGAATCATTCAAAGATTACTTCAGGGAGTATCCCACTTTGGACATTCCTAAAGAGCCAAAGATCTTTTTATGTTATTCCGATCCGAGACCTGAATTTCGCAACATCACCGATACTTCTGCAGGAGGGTCAATATTGGATATTTCTTTGAATAATGCCTTAGACTTTTTTGAGAGAATTGTAGAAAATCAATCCGTACAGCCAAAGTGCTAAGGAGGATAGCAAGATTGAACAATGTTGACATAACAACATCATTAGTAGCCCAAATGGAAGGACTGACAAAGAAATTAGACACCTTTACTCAAAATGTGAACATCATACACCAGTTGAAATTGATTTGCAATGGGTGAGAGGTAGATCATATTACAAAAAGACGTCCTTTAGCCTCCACATATGTAATCTGGCCTAAGGTATACGCAGAACTTTCAAAGACAATAGGACAACACCTACACCAACACATATAGTCCGGATTGGAAGAATTGTCCAAAATTTTCGTGGGCTGAATAATCATGGTCAAAGACGAAATTTTCAAACTAAGCCACTAGGGTTTCAACAACAGGAGCAACAACAATCGAGAGAGCCATTAGTTGAGGATTTATTGGGACAGTACATGGCCAAGAATGAAGCTATTTTCCAGAACCAAAATGCTGCAATTAAAAATTTGAAAACTCAGATGGGTTAGATGGCAGCTGCATTAGCAAGCAGAACTCAAGGGACCCTACCTAGCAATGTCGAGACAAATCCTAACGAATAGGTACATGCCATCACTACTTGAAATGGAGTTTAATTGTCAAAAATATTAGAGAAAAAACTAGTGGCCATTACAGAAAAGATATCTACCACGGGCAAAAAACACGGGGATGAGTGTGATAAAACAACAGAAGAAACTGAGGAAGCTATAGCAGAAAGTCCTCTGTTCCTATCAAAGCACACGTGCCTCCAGTCCCATTCCAGCAAAGACAGCAAAAATACGAGCTTTATAAAGAATTCGCAAAGTTCATGGAGGTGTTCAAAAAGTTGCACATCAACATACTGTCTGCAAAAGCTTTAGCCCAAATGCCTAGTTATGCTAATTTTATGAAGGACGTATTATCAAATAAACGAAAGGTGGATGATGAGTGCTCCATACTTATTATATTTGCACCACTTAATTTGTCATTTTGCTACCTTTTAGAGTGTTTTAGAGAGTTTTTAATGAGTGTTTTGATATTGTGATGTAGGTTGATGAAATTGAAAGAAATAAGCAAAAGTTGAAGAAATTGGAGAAAAATGTCAAATTGTAAGAGATCCAAAGTTCGGGGACTAAAGTGTAAATATTCAAAAGTTGTGTCGAACCTCACGATGAATATCCAAGAGTGTTAGGAGTTTTTAGGAGTCAACTGGATGAAAAAAGATGTCAAAGGGATCAAATATAGGCAAAATATGATCACAAATCAAATTCCAACCGAAAAGTTATGCTCTGGAATTTTAGTCTCACATTGAGACCCATTTTTGACATAGAAAACGATTGAATTGGAGAATGATGTCTGAATCAAAGTTGTATATCTTTGAGTTATCTTTCCAACGTATCTTGAATCACTTCAATTGGATATTGGACAAAGGAATTATGGCAAAAATACTAAAAGAAGTGAAAACTGTATTTTCCACCCGAAGTGGGCGCCTTGGCGCCCATATTGGGCGACGCGGCGTGTATCATAAATTGTCTAATTGCCTACATTTTTTTTTATTTTGTGTGATTTTTGTGCATTTTTAAAATTTTCTTATTTATGTGTACTGTTAAAAAAACAAAAACAAAAAATCATTTTGTGTTTTGCATGCTTGTGTGAGTTAGATAGCCTTGCCAACAATGATGTATACTATTGAGAACATGTATTGGTTTATGGATTATGGATAAATTATATGTGTGAGTTAGACTTTTGCTTATCTATGTGAAACGGAAAATATTTATGCACGTGAGTTGATTGTGGCGTTATACATGAGTAGGTTGATTCATATTTATAGGTTGGGTTAGAGAACTTAGATGTTAAACCCAAACAACCTTTAAACATTATTATACCCTTAAATCAAACATAGGATGTTTGGATGATTGCACCGTTATAGGGAAACTTGGAGATAAATATGGATTTCGTGTGTGCTAATTTTTTGTGTGGACTCTCTAAGACTAATAGGATGAAAATTGGGTGAAAACCTTAAGTTAGAGGTCAACTTTCAAGATAGGTGTTTGATAAAGGACATTGCACTAATCATTGTTAAAAAAAAAAAAAAAAAAAAAAAAAAGAACCCAATGAGGACAATCATAATAATTTCATTGTGAATCGTCTCTTCGTAGTTTTTATGATTCGAGTGATTAAGCCTGTAAGGCTTTAAAACTTGATGCCCTAAAGTCGTTTGATTTGAGAGTTATTGGCCTAAAGCCCGCTACATGGGTCATTTAGAAAGCTTAATGTAGAGACGTCCACACAAAAGGTGATTAAAGAATATATTTATATTGAAAAAAATGGACATCGCATGCATCGATTAAGCCCTAAATACTTGTTTGAGAGGATTAGGCTTTTGACAAGGGGTTAAGTAACTTGGTTGATTCTAGGATGTTGAAGCAAATCAAAAATAAGGAGAACCCTCATTTATTAATATGTTGAACTATAATTAGTAAAATTTGACCAAACTTGAGTGGTGTAAGAAACTAGTATTGAAAATCCACCTTAGATTATACCCTTGGGAAGAGAAAAGAAAATAAGTTTGGGGGTGTATGAATCTCACGAGCGAGGTAAGGAAATATTTGACTTTTAAGGTCGAGATTTGGATCAACTTATTATTGTATAGCGTTGCAGTTAATTCTCCATACACACACCCGTTTTGCATTGTATGGGTGAGAATTTAGCTTGTGCATTGTAACTTTGAAGTGATTTATGAAATTGATGCTATGTTTTCAATCCTGAGCTATAAGGGCAAGATATCTAGCACTATTTGTTTTAAGTATTTTTGTTTGTATTTATTTATTTGTGTTTGTCAGTGATTTTCTTTAGTTTGGTGTTTGCTCGATGACAAGAAAAATATTAAGTTTTGGGGGTATTTGNTTCCACCCGAAGTGGGCGCCTTGGCGCCCATATTGGGCGACGCGGCGTGTATCATAAATTGTCTAATTGCCTACATTTTTTTTATTTTGTGTGATTTTTGAGCATTTTTTAAATTTTCTTATTTATGTGTACTGTTAAAAAAACAAAAACAAAAAATCATTTTGTGTTTTGCATGCTTGTGTGAGTTAGATAGCCTTGCCAACAATGATGTATACTATTGAGAACATGTATTGGTTTATGGATTATGGATAAATTATATGTGTGAGTTAGACTTTTGCTTATCTATGTGAAACGGAAAATATTTATGCACGTGAGTTGATTGTGGCGTTATACATGAGTAGGTTGATTCATATTTATAGGTTGGGTTAGAGAACTTAGATGTTAAACCCAAACAACCTTTAAACATTATTATACCCTTAAATCAAACATAGGATGTTTGGATGATTGCACCGTTATAGGGAAACTTGGAGATAAATATGGATTTCGTGTGTGCTAATTTTTTGTGTGGACTCTCTAAGACTAATAGGATGAAAATTGGGTGAAAACCTTAAGTTAGAGGTCAACTTTCAAGATAGGTGTTTGATAAAGGACATTGCACTAATCATTGTTAAAAAAAAAAAAAAAAAAAAAAAAAAAAACCCAA
>NW_019265529.1:355093-408849 GCF_002742605.1 Olea europaea var. sylvestris
TTGTAAGGCTTTAAAACTTGATGCCCTAAAGTCGTTTGATTTGAGAGTTATTGGCCTAAAGCCCGCTACATGGGTCATTTAGAAAGCTTAATGTAGAGACGTTCACACAAAAGGTGATTAAAGAATATATTTATATTGAAAAAAAGGGACATCGCATGCATCGATTAAGCCCTAAATACTTGTTTGAGAGGATTAGGCTTTTGACAAGGGGTTAAGTAACTTGGTTGATTCTAGGATGTTGAAGCAAATCAAAAATAAGGAGAACCCTCATTTATTAATATGTTGAACTACAATTAGTAAAATTTGACCAAACTTGAGTGGTGTAAGAAACTAGTATTGAAAATCCACCTTAGATTATACCCTTGGGAAGAGAAAAGAAAATAAGTTTGGGGGTGTATGAATCTCACGAGCGAGGTAAGGAAATATTTGACTTTTAAGGTCGAGATTTGGATCAACTTATTATTGTATAGCGTTGCAGTTAATTCTCCATACACACACCCGTTTTGCATTGTATGGGTGAGAATTTAGCTTGTGCATTGTAACTTTGAAGTGATTCATGAAATTGATGCTATGTTTTCAATCCTGAGCTATAAGGGCAAGATATCTAGCACTATTTGTTTTAAGTATTTTTGTTTGTATCTATTTATTTGTGTTTGTCAGTGATTTTCTTTAGTTTGGTGTTTGCTCGATGACAAGAAAAATATTAAGTTTTGGGGGTATTTGATGAGTGCTCCATACTCATTATATTTGTACCACTTAATTCGTTATTTTGCTACCCTTGAGAGTGTTTTAGAGCATTTTAATTAATGTTTTGATATTGTAATGTAGGTTGATGAAATTGAAAGAAATAAGCAAAAGTTGAATAAATTGGAGAAAAATGCCAAATTGTAAAAGACCCAAAGTTCGGGGACTAAAGTGCAAATATTCAAAAGTTGTGTCGAACCTCACGATGAGGATCAGAGAGTGTTAGGAGTCAATTGGATGAAGAAAGATGTCAAATGGATCAAATTTAGGCAAAATATTATCACAAATCAATTTCCAACCGAAAAGTTATGCTCTAGAATTTTAGCCTCACACTGAGACCCTTTTTTGACATAGTAAACGATTGAATTGGAGAATGATGCCTGAATCAAAATTGTAGCTCTTTGAGTTAGCTTTCCAACATATCTTGAATCACTTCAATTGAATATCGGACTAAGAAGTTATGGTAAAAATACTAAAAAAGGTGAAAACTGCCTTTTTCCACCCGAAATGGGCGCCGCGGTGCCCACAATACTGAAAACAACAGTAAACACGACGCTGCACCGAGGTGCCGCTTGTTTGGAAAAACGGGGGGGGGGGTTTAATATTTTGGAATCTTTTCTTAGCCCAACTCAACCCGAATTCGTCCAAGAATTTCAAGATACTATAAATAACATTTAAAAGACCTATTTTCTAAAAGAATTGAAGGGGGGCAAGAGTGAAATCAATCCCTAGGCCTTCTCATATTGATAATTTGCATCCATCAACTTTGTTACAACAAATCACATTACATTAGTTTAACACAATCATTTAATCATCCGTTCATATGAATAAAGTAGGAATTATACAATTATAGTATTTAGTAAAAAATTAAATTACAATCCTTGTGGGTTCGACACTCTTATTTCAATACTATATTACAAAACTTAACACCATACACTTGCGGTATAATTTCACGTTGTGGAAAATGCATGGCAGTGGAGGATAATGAAACAGTGACACTAAATGAAGAATTCAGTGCAATCCTTCAACATAAGTTACCACCAAAATTAAAAGATCCAGGGAGTGTTACTATTCCTTGCTATATTGGTCACAAATACATAAAAAAAAAAAAAATAATAACAATTTTATGATTTAGGGACAAGTTTTAATTTGATGCCTTTGTGTCTTTTTAGGAAACTAGGTTTGGGAAAAACAAAACCTACTACAATCCTATTTACAATAAGACTGTCCTACATCAATATTTCACACACTATTATTTTCATACGTTAATGATTGTCTACATTAGGCTTTTGTTTATAAATGATCTATAAACACTTAATTTAATTTTTTTAGTCACACATTTCGAGAAACCAGTAAGTACTATTTATTAATTATTTCTATTAATTTATAATTTAATAATTTATAAAAACTTCTCAAACATGCGTTATCTTAATCTAACCATTAGAAGGAAGAATAGAAACATGTGAACTGACACAACTCAACCCATCTGGTTGAACCGTGCCTCACAAAATTTCTCCAAGCATGACCCAAACCATTTGACACCCTCCACACTTAAAGACATTATTATTGTTATTTATAGTAAGAGAATGTCCAATAGACTTTTTATTTTTAAAGAGTTCCTTGTACATAATAAAAAGTATATTTAAATTAAATTTTTTACACAAACCAACACACTTTAATTAGTGATGAAACTGGCAATTTGTTAAATGCAATTATTAGAAAATACAAGTTGAGAAGTCTCGTGAAGATGTTTTAACAACACTATAAGAAAATGAGAAGTGCAAAAAGCAATTAAGATTTGAGTACCTTGGATAGATCTGAGCATGGACTTCACCAATTATTTTATCTAAAACTAAAAATACATGTATTTTGAATCTCCCAGGCCCTCTCTCTCGGATGGATAAAAGATTGGACCAAACTTGCACCAAAATTTGCTAATATGTAAAACAGTGCCAGTATACTACACAGCATTAAACACAAAGTAATAGTTTTCTAACGTAAAGAACCAAAATGACTGTAACCACGGAACAAAATAAATTGTGTCGTGAAAAATTCTAAATTGACAAGAAGATTCATGTACAAAAGCAGTTTTAGGGTGAGTCAAGAAATAAAGCTTCGAGATAGTCATCAACATAAGCTAAGCAAGGCCAATGATCAGTTCTAATGTGAACTAGAGTTGAAACCTCACCTACTTCCATTTGAAAAAGAAGATGGAATCTTGGTGGAAGAAATATCAAAATGTCAAGGTAACCCGCAACTGTTTTTCTAGTAATTGGTGGGTTTTGATTCTCGTTATCATCATCGAAATACTTGAGATAAAGGGGGCCTCTGGATGGGCTGCAGGTTGTTGCTGCATCATCATCATCCTTATCCTTCCAGACTATGTCCTTCAATATCCCTCCAGCCTTCACCATATTTACCAGTGCTTCACCAATAACACAAACAACAAAAGGTGTCAAATTACGCTCAACCGCTTGAATCAAATATGTCACGGGAACTTGAAGAAGTTTCACTGACCGAGTTCCATTGATTGCAGCAATCCCCTTTCCTCCTCTCAACACAAAGGTCTCCCGACCAGTGATTGATGATGTACCACAAGCCTCCCACAGTGCATTGAACAAGTCTAAACGGTAACCAGGTACAACTTCTCCTTCAATGTCTTCTGGAATTATAGCTTTGAGAAACATATCTTCGATTCCAACAGATATACTATGAAGCTGCCCTCGAATTATCTGACCATTGTCTCCATTTGTCTCAATGAAGACATCAACAAGACCGGGCATTGGTTCCCGCGGTTCCAGTTGTATAACAACAGGAGCTTCAAAGCTATTTTTACCATCTCCACAACCATTTTCCACAGGCATAATAATGTCTACAGAATTACAAGTTTCACCCGAAAAACAATCATTTTTGGGCGGCTGACCAACAAGGAAAGGGACTAGATATGATGGTATAGAGCCATATGGTGCAGAAGATGTAAAATTGAGAACGGTTGCATATATGGCAGGAAGTGCATCTTTTATATTGACTGCCCATTCGTGACTGAATGCCTCTGAATCAAATCTCAAACTACACAATATCTTAATCTTGAGACCTGGCATATGTCTATAATCAGGAATAAATGAAAAATGCCTTCTCAGGACCCTAATCATCTCTGAAATCTTTGAATCCATTACGCGCAAAGGCTCCTGCTGCTGATGAGTTTCGTCCGTTTTGGTGATAATACTAGTGCTTGTACTTGTTCCAATCTCTGTTTCCTCAGTAGCGGCAGGTTCATTATCCCTGATGCCGCCTTCTAAATAAATAGGTTTGCTGCAGCTGATGCCTAGATTTGAAAAAGACAGGGACCACGACTGCTTTACTAATAAAGGTATCAGGCGCTCAACATGGATATAGGATGCAATACTGTGAGATTTCTTAAGGTCATATGAAGATCTGGGAGACTGAAGACTGAAGAATGAATTAGACTTAGTAGAAGGTGACATGCCAGGCAACTTCTCCCCGGTGTTCAGAATGTGCTTGAGCTTCTTCCCCGGTATACATACAAGCATTCGCAAGTAGAATCTGCAACATACCCAATGTCAAAGTAAAAATACATTGTGCATAAATATAATGGAACGAACACACCCCGTTCTCCCAGTCCCCTGGGGTTTACTGCTTCAACTTCTTTTCCAGTAAGATCCCTCATAAATGAGCTTACATATTGTAAACAGTGCCAAGAACATAAAGAAATAATTTTAAGTGGAGAGAAAATGCATGTTATACCTCGAATTGTCACGAACCTCCAAATCAGGAAAGTGCAGACAGGTAAATGCAAGAAGACGAGACAATCCAAGGAATAAGCTAGAGCTGTGGTGGTGAATCAGCATTGTTCGACAAACACCGAGAACTTTACTGCCCTGGCCCCAAGATTTCAACCCTGTGTCAGGACCATGTCTCTCTACAAGGAAAAGCAGGAACTTCATGAGAATCTCTAACAATCCACCAGGTGAAACTTTATTATTTTCAGCAATTATTTCAAATAAGGGGAAGTAAGATCCCAATCTGTAGCCTATTTTGAGTTTTCGAAGCAAATGCTCATCTAATGTTTCAACAAGGTTATCTCCCAACCAACGATGTTTGTCGCATCCTAGCAATCGGTTGATGAAAGCAAGAACGACAGATACTAGTCCTTGATATTCAGAAGTTGAGTCCACAAGCATCCACTGCAGAGCAAAAGTTGGATATCATATTATTGCAACTTCAAGGGATAGATAACAAATGAACCACCTAATAAAATACTTTGCATATTCTTTTCGATGGATACAGATACAAACTTCTAATCCAACTGCATACAAGTAGCAGTTACAGAAATCCGAAAAACACATGGGATAATTATGATTGATTTGTAATTGATTCTTTGTACCATATTTAGACCCTTCCATGGTTAGATGGTCCATAATTAGGCTGATTTCTCTCTCCTAATTGGGAGGTTATCCTGGTTGTAGTATAAATACAGGGCAAAAGGTATGTAAAGTTATCAAGATATACAAAATTCCTCTTCTAGTTTCATGGTATTAGACCTAGGGTCATCCAAAAACCTAGCCATCTCGATGACGGAAATCGTTGTCACTGCAAAGGGTCAACGACCTCTGAATCTATTAGTAGCGAGTCAGAACTTGCTTCCACCATGTTAAGGAATCAAATCAATTAGGAATAATGTATATTAGGCAAGAACATTATTTAGTTTCCATATTTACACACGTTACTTTTCTATATAATGAAAGAAGATGAGAGGAAGACTTTGATATTTTCTAATTCTTCTAAGCAAACTGTCCCTCTTCTTTTTTTCCTTCTTTCTTTCTTCTTTTTCCTCCACCTGAAGTCCCATTCCTCGTCTGATCTTTGTCCCGTATGGTGATCTCAA
Source organism: Olea europaea var. sylvestris (assembly GCF_002742605.1). Lineage (NCBI taxonomy): Eukaryota > Viridiplantae > Streptophyta > Magnoliopsida > Lamiales > Oleaceae > Olea > Olea europaea. Next base: position 360,744 of record NW_019265529.1, read on the forward strand.
CCTTCATGGTTGAAGAGTATTGGTTGGGTTGAGAATAATTGATGTCGACAGTACCTAGTGCGTTGAGTGGCAGAGTTCCGTGGTTGTCGTAGAGCTCGGTAGCAGTAGAAAGTGATTGTCGATGGTGTGACTTTAGGTTCTGATTCCTTCCTCTGATGGTTAATTTGCAGCGAACTGTAGTGGGTCTTCCTGTTTGGTGATTGCTTTCTCTTGTCGACAATTGCAATTCTCAGGTGCCGGTGAATAGTGGATAATTTCTGGGTTTGGTTCTGTGCGTGGGCTCTTTGTTTGGATTTAATTGTTTGTTGGGCTTTATTGTTTGGATTTGTGGGCTCTTCTATTTTTGGGCCTATTGGGTTGATCACTATTGGGTTTTATCTTGGTCACTCAATCTGTGGGCCCGTTTCAGGATCTTCAATTACTAGCTAGCTTGGTTAATATCATATCATCTAAGATGGAGATGTTCAATTTGACTGGACCAATGGCACCGGGAAATTTGAACGAAAGAAATTACACTTATTGGGCTAGGTGTGTCGAGGTCTTCATGCGAGGTAAGGGTTTATACAACCACTTGATTTTAGACAAAGCATCTATTAAATCCTCAGAAAGTGATTCTGTAAAGGCTGATTCTACTCTCAACGATGGGTGGGATCAAGAGGATAACACAATCATTAGACTTATGATCAGTAGTATTGAGCCTCACATTGGATCTTATCTCTCTATAAGTCAACGACTAAGCAAACTTGGGAGCATCTTAAACATATACACTCTGAAACTTGGAATATTACTCTAATCTATGAGACATGTAAACAATATTTTGGGCTTGAAAAGGGCTCATCCAGCCTTTTTGAATATTATAAGCTTTTGAACATGTGTCAGGAAAGTCATGTGCATCAATCTCTCTCTTGATTTAAAGGTTATGAATAAATAGTTGGAAGACATCAATGTCGTTAAATTCCTTATTGGTCTTTCACCAAAGTTTGAAGCAATCCGGGCACAAATATTAGGTGAAAAAGAGCTTACTAGTCTTCCAAAGATATTTTCTCGTATTCAGCGCTCTACTCTCTCAGATAGTAAACCTAGCAAAGATCATTCTACTTTTATTGTTTTGGGTGGTTCATTCAAGGTGGACGTAGTGATTGTAGCGGACGTGGTGTTAGCTTTCCAGGTAGACGAGATGCTAGAGGCAGTGGTCGTTTGGGAAATCGTGAACTTCGAAGATGTACTCAATGTGGTCACATGTTGATTAATGTTAGGATTTGCATAGCTAACCATCTGGTTCTGCCATTCAGGTCCCGTCTAATAAGGACCACCACCCATCATCTGGACGATGATCTAATCTCTAATTTGTGCGGGATCAGTATGCTTAGTTTTTAGCTCATAAATAGGCCGCTTCCATTTCTATGACCACACTCGCTCAGTCAGGTACTATATCTTCTCACTATCTATTGTCATCGTCTCACAATCCATGGATTATCGATTCCTAAGTAACTGAACACATAACTGGTTCGTCTACTTCTCTTTTTAATTATTATCCCGTTGCTTCTTCCACATATGTCACTCTTGCAAATGGTTCCTAAACTAGTGTTGCGGGCGTGGCCAATGCCTATCCTAGTCCCAATACGGCTGTCCTTCATGTTCCTAGCTTTCCTTTTAGTTTATTGTCTATTAGTAAAATTACATCTCTTCGGTATGTTGTAACATTTTATCCTTCTTGTATGTTTTTCAGAATATCAAGACAGAGAATGATTAGTATGGGGCATGAAGTTGGTGGCTTGTATTAACTGGATCTTTCACGAGTCTCTCCTCGGGCTTTCTAGTCTTCCATTTCACCCATGCAATGGCATTGTTTGCTTGGTCATCCTTCTCTATCTACTTTAAAACGTTGAATTGTGAGTCTTCATAATGTTCTCCCTTGAACGTGAAGCTTGTCAACTTAACAAACATAACCATGTGTCTTTTCCTTTACGTACTAGTAGTTGGGTTTCTAGTTTATTTGAGATAATTCATTTTGATGTATGCACACCAATCAATATATCCTCTAATAAATTTCAATATCTTGTCACTTCTATGAATAATTATTCTCGTGTGACTTGGTTGTTCCTAATGAAAAAACGTTCTGAGTTACTTTCTATCTTTCAAATGTTTCGTATTTTGATCAAAACTCAATTTATCAAAAAAATCCGTATTTTACATTAAGACAATACCAAAGAATATGTCTGCTTCTTTTGCTTCCTTTCTATCTTCCAAAGGCATCAATCATCAAACATCTTGTGCATAAACTCCACAACAAAATGGAGTTGCAAAATGCAAAAATCGTCATTTGTTAGATGTTACTCGTGCCCTTCTTTGTCATATGCGTGACCTCAAACATTTTTTGAGTGATGTTATCCTTACTGCGTGCCATCTCATCAATTACATGTCGTCCTCTATTTTGGACAGTGCATCTCTCTTCTCACTTTTGTTTTCCTCCTCCACCGTACTCATTACCTCTCAAAGTTTTTGGATATGTTTGTTATGTTCATCACTTTGGTCCGAGTCATGACAAACTTGACCCTCGCTCTATAAAATGTATTTTCCTTGGTTATTCACAAACACAGAAGGAATATTGTTGCTACAATCCTTCTTTGCAACACTACTTTGTAAGTGCAAATGTCACTTTCGATGAATCTACACCTTATTTCTCTGCTCATAGCACGTCTCTCGAATCCACTTAGGATCCTGTTAGCTTTCCAATTCCATATTTATCAATTGGTATTTCTCTGGAACCGGTCTCGTCCGCACCAGAATCGTCCTCCTCTCATAAGGAACCACCTCATTTACAAGTTTATACCCGACGATCTAAGCCACCGTCTGTTGCCCCGTCCGTCATCTTGCCGTCTACAGATCCTGGATTATTACCCATTGCTCTTCGTAAAGGTAAATGTACTTGTGTAACTAACCATCCTATCAGCCACTATGTCACTTTTGATTCGTTGGCACCTTCTTTCCCCTGTTTCACATCCCAACTTTCTAGTGTCTTTGTACCTAAGACGATGACAAAAAGCTTTATCTCATCCTGAGTGGCGAAAGTCTATAGAATTGGAAATGGCAGCCTTACATGAGAATAAGACTTGGGACCTTGTTCCTTTACCACCTGGTATACGTCTTGTTGGTAATAGATGAATCTATGTTCCGAAGTTCAATCTTGATGGGACTATTGATCGGTTGAAAGCCAGACTAGTTGCTAAAGGTTACACACAAACCTATTGTATTGATTATGATGAGACATTCTCTCCAGTTGTTAAGATCTCTTTTATTTGTGTTTTGATTTCTATTGCTGCTAACCTTAATTGGCCACTGTTTCAAATGGATATTAGAAATGCTTTTCTTCATGGTGACTTGCACGAAAAGGTTTATATGGAGCAATCACCCGAGTTATGGCTTAGGAAGAGTAATAGAACTATAATTGTAAGTTGAAAAAGGCTTTATATGGGTTAAAGCAATCACCAAAGGCATGGTTTGGAAAGTTTTTTGAGGTCGTTCTGGAATTTGGTCTTCAGATATCTCAGAAGATCATTCAGCATTTCATCTACAAACTGGTGTAGGTCATGTTGTCCTTCACGTCTATGTAGATGATATTATAATCATTGGGAATGATGCAGATGGGATTGCCCGGTTGAAATAATTTCTACAAAAACGTTTCCAAACCAAAGATTTAGACAAGCTCCGATATTTCTTAACTATTGAAGTCGCTAGGTCTCGGACAAGTATCAATTTATCTCAAAGAAAATATGTACTTGACTTATTAGATGAGACAGGTTTTTTTGGAGCTCGTCCAGTTGATATTCTTATGAATCCTAATGTAAAGCTTTTGGAAGATGAAGGAGAGCCACTAAAGAGAACCAGGAAAATATCGTCGTTTAGTTGGAAAATTAAATTATCTTACCATCACATGACCAAATATTTCTTATGCAGTCAGTGCTGTTAGTTCTCGAACACACCTCAAATTCTCATAGGGACGTTGTGATACATATTATTCGTTATTTGAAAAAAGCCCCAAGCCTTTGATTATTGTATAAGCCAAATGGACATATTAGAGTAGAAGGGTTTACAGATGCAGATTGGGCAGGATCTCCGTCAGATAGACAATTCACTACTGATTTCTGTACTTTTCTCGGTGGAATCTTAAACAAACAGTAGTAGCAACGTCAAGTGCAGAAGCGGAATGTAAGGCGATGGCTCATACTGTTAGTGAATTAACATGGTTGCAGCACTTCCTTCAAGAAATCAATTTCTCACCTTCTACTCCTATACCGTTGTTCTGTAATAATCAGGCTGCTCTACATATTATATCTAATCCCGTCTTTCATGAAGGGACCAAGCATATTGAAGTTGACAGTCACTTTGTTCGGGACAAAATAGTAAGTTGTGATATATGTATACCATTTGTGAAGATCAAAGACCAGCTTCCTGATGTGTTTACGAAGTCACTAAACAATAATCAGTTGAGATTTCTTTGTTCCAAGCTGGATTTATATGATATATATGCTCTAGCTTGAGAAGTGTTATGGAACCAAATCAATTAGAAACAATGTATATTAGGCAAGAACGTTTTTTTAGTTTATTTAGTTTCCATATGTATACACGTTACTTTTCTATATAATGAAAGAAGATGAGAGGAAGACTTTACCTTCTTCTCCCCCATTTTTTTACCAACCCTTTATCAACATACCATGAGCTCATTTAGAATTGACAACTCATCCTTTCAACTCACGGTAAAAAACTCAACTGAAGAAACTTTCAAGAGGAGGATCGATCAATCAAATTAATTGTTAACGGAAAAGGAAAAATTGGTCATCTTACCAGTAAGATGAAGCAGCCAAAAGACATAGCCCTCCTAAAAAATGGAAATATGAGAACTACATGGTAATAGTGTTCGGTACAAGAAGCAGCTTGAAAATGAGGGGGTGTGAATTTTTGGTGGGACAAAACCATGACAATGTGAGGTAGATTCTTGGCTGGTGACCTCTACCGTCAAGTCACAAGGTCTTCATCAAAGTCAGAAGGGAAATAAGTTGTTGACTGATTATTCTGAAGAATGGGAAATCAATTGAACCTGCTAGATTAGATGGTTCGGCCTTTATAGCAAAGGGATTTGGGCCTGATGGGTACAAAGAACTTGGACCGATGCCTTAATTTCTAGAAAAATATTAAATGGGTCAAAAGCGTTTGGACCTAATGGGTAAACCTAAACATTTAAAGGAGCAATAAAAAGTGGAAACCAACTAAATGAAAACTAAGAACGCTAAAAATCATGATTACCAAGCTTTGGTTGATTCCACCAAAATAAAATATAACCTACTTTGAGCAATGCGTTCAACCCTGAACAATTGAAACGACTTTATAAACTATTCTCTAGTTTCAAAATATTTGGTCTATCAAGTTCATTAACTCACAAAGGTAATTTTCTAAAAACATTAAGTACCACCACTCAACTCAAAGCTCATTATTGACTTTGGTTCGTCTGGTCACACAATAAATTCTTACCATCTTTTTACCACATTCACGCTGTGCTGGCGATCTTAAACTTAAAAATTGCAGATGACTTAGTCTCATATGTTGCAGGAAAAGGGAGTATCTAAATCTATCTCTCTATAATACTAGAGTTTGTTCTCCATGTTTCAAATTTGTTATGCAATCTATTGTCCATTAGCCAGTTGACAAAATGTTCAAATTATTCTACTTCTACCATCTCACTTTTTCGGAACCTATCATCGAGGAAGACGATTGACGGTGCTAAGAAATGAAAGGGACATCATTACTTTGAAGATACTAATGTTAGTGAACGTCAGTTTGCTAGTTGTCATTTTGCATTTGTTCCTAGAGACAATGAAATTCTATTATGGCATTATAGAATAGGTCATGCCAACTTTCAATATTTAAAACACGTCACACAATCTTATTCTAACATGTCACTCTATCCCCAACCCATCCCAGACACTGAACATTTCACACCATCTTATTCTAACATGCCATTTACAAAAGGGAACTTAAACTTAAGGGAAGAAAATGTGAAAAAACAAAGATAACAAAGAGATATTAGCCAATGTTTGACAACCATTATTTGGGAAAAACAATGTTTTGAATAGTAAATTTTAGCAGAATGTGTGGTAAGAGAAAGTTAGGGTTTATGTGCAAATATTTTATTGTGAAAATGCGTGGTTAAAAATGAGTATATAGAAAAAAGAGTTCAAATAATAGTTGTCAAATAGAGACCTAGTTTACTCTAGGATACCTAAATCAAGGTACAAGGAGCACCTCACACCAGAAGCACCTAAAGAGTTATAACCTGTGATAGCTCTAGATCTCCATGAAAACCCTTCCAAATCCGAATCTTCTGATATTAATCCACCTATTGCTCTCAGAAAACAAACTCGATTATATACCCTCCACCCTATTCATATTTTATAATGCTCTATCTACATGATTTTGAGTTTTTACTTCTAATTTTGATAGCACAAAAATTTCGAGGAATATCGAGGAGGACATGGAAGTTCCCGACTAGAGAGATAGTAATGGAAGAATGCTGGCACTAGGAGAAAAATGGGACTTTGGGATTTGACAGAGTTACCAAAAGGAAAGAGACTTGTTGATAGCAAATTGGATTTTAACATGAAGTTTAAAGCCTATGGGACAATAGAATGTTATAAAGCTCCCCTCGTTGCGAAAGAGTATACTAAAACCTATGGCATTCATTACACGAAAACATTGGCACCCGTAACAAAGCTACACACAAATCGGGTTCTCGTCTTTAGCAACCAATTTAGATTGGCCTATCCAACAATTGGATATTAAGAATTGTTTGATTTTACGAATGCAGTCTTGGGTATTGTACCTTCGTATGGGAAAACTCGATAACTTAGGGAAGTAAGAAACAGAATGTAATTGCTAGAAGCAGCCCAAAAGCTGAGTTTTGAGCAGTTGCACAAAGGATATGTGAAGACTTGTGATTAAAGAAACTCGTGAAAGAATTACAAGTCACTGTAAAACTTTTGATCAAGCTCTATTGTGATAATAAGACAGTCATCAATATTATTTAATTCAGTTCAACATGATCGAACTAAACATGTAGAAATGGATCAACACTTTGCCAAAGAAAATGTTGAAGAAAGGGTTACTTGTATAACTTATGTTCTTACAAAATAAAGACTACACATATCTTCACCAAAGGACTACCATGACAACTACAATGATCTTATCTGCAAGATGAATATGATCAACGTTTACCATTAACTTGAGGGGGGGGGGGGGTAAAGATCCAAAAGAAATACATACGAAATGGTGATTGATTTGTAATTGACTCTTTGTACCATATTTAGACCCTTCCATAGCTAGATAGTCCATACTTAGTTTTATTTCTCTCTCTCCTAATTGGGATATTATCTGACTTTCTTGCACAAGGCGTATATTCAAGTAGGAGAGGGATATCATAGCAGGTGGAGGTTGGTATGGAATGATATTTTTTCAATTCATACTAATTTTAGATCCATATTCGGACCGGTGGAGAGTTCATTTCCTTGGAAGATGGTGGCGCAATGTAAATTATCTCCACGGGTGGCCTTATTATGGACAGTAGTAAGGGGATAGGCGTTAATGGAGGATAATCTTCAAAGAAAAGGCTTTTGTATTATCGAGAGGTGTTGTGTAAGAGCGATGGGAAAACGATTGACTATTTGTTCATCCATTGTGATGGTGTTCGGTGGTTTGGAACGGTATTCTAGCTTCCCAACATTTGGATTGGGTGTTGCCTAAGCGCATAGAAGACGTGTTGCGGGCATGGAAGAGAAAAATTCGAGATAAGAATAGCAGGCTTGTATAGAGTATTATTCCTGGATATATTGTATGTGTGTGTAGAGAGAGGACCAAACAAGAACAAAGCAGGTCAGAGAATTGTTTTACTTTTATAGAACTTTGTAAACTTGATTTAATGCTGCGGCCACTAATCATATAGAAGGGTTGCATAACTTCATATCGTTTCTTTCTTGTCTATATTGATAATACACCCCCATGTATTATCCTGTTGATTAATAAAATTATCTTATTACTTATCAAAAAAATTAATGGTTGAAAGTGACTTAGATTTTAATCAACCTTTTAGCTGAATCAAACGAGGGCTTAGACTTTTAAGACTTTTAGAGATTTAAAACTCTAGATGTATTTAATCAAGACTTTTTTCGACTTCATAAAAATCTTGGGTATTCAATATTCTTTTTAATATTCTCATTTCTTTTTCAGCATTTTTTCTTTTTCTCTATGAAAAATCAATTTGTAAATAAAAATTCTTGTAAGAATTTTCACTCTTTTTTAAGCTCTCCAATTTTTCTTTAGAGAAATCATTTTTTTTAATAAAAATTATATAAAAAAATTAATTTGTACTTCAATTATTTCTATATATTTATTACTTGTTTAATTTAATAACTTTCTACATGTTTGAACATTAGAGATCTCTTTTTTTTTTCCTGAAATGTTAATACTTTTCTTTTGTCTTTTGTTTATTTTTCTAATTTAGAAGACTTATATTATTTATGTTCTTTTAAAAAATATTTTTATTAACATAAGAAATATAATTATGTTACTGCATGTTGTGGATCAATTGGCTTTGCAAGTAGCGGTTCACAAGAATATGCAATAAGTTACAAACAAAATGTTTTTGTTCAAAAAATGAAGGTTTGTAAAAGTCAAATAAACCCCATAAAAGTCTGAAGAGCTTCAATGATTCTTTAAAAAATCTATAGAAGTCAATAAAAGTTAATTAAACTTCACCAAAAGTCATTTACATGAGTCTTTAAAAATCCAAATTGAATATACCCCTTTAGTTTTTCTCAATTTTTAGGAAGGGCATGGAATCATTCTTGTTTTGAGGATATTATAGAAACTACTATTTTAGTGAGGAAATACAATTGTTTAAAGCTCTCTCCAGAAGTCCACAAGAAGCCTCTTGTTGATATTCTAGTTGTTATAACACACTAGGTTTCAGATCTTGCAGAAAAGTAGTTTCAAAATTATAATTCAAAAGCTTAAGAAAAGCATGTACTCGCAGATGATCCTAAAATTATTACTTCAAGAGACTGTCCTAGTTATTAACTTATTATCCATCTCCAATATCACAACTCAAGCTCCACCATTCTTTTAAACTCAAAGAAGAGGAATTCCAGGATCCCAAATGTCCACATGAAGCCACTTATTATAGACTACTCAAACTGTTTGGTAGTTGACTGTAAATTCTCAAGTAAAATCCATGTTAATGCATATTCTCGCTGATAATGTACAAAATCTCCTGGCCTAAGCATCAGTAAACCCTCAAAAGAAAAATGTTCTTCAGCCTCAAGATGTTCACACCATGATTTAGATCGTGCAGAAAAGTACTGTCAATACTTTTAATTCAACAGCTTTGGAAAAAATTTGCCCCTGGAAGATATTAAATTCATTACCTCCAACAAAGAATCTTGGCTTGCGCTGATGTAAACCCTCAGAAGAAAAATATGTTTTAGCCTCATATAAAAAATCGACGGAGAGTTTACTGGAAGCATTCTAAAATACGAGGGAGTTGTATGTTCCAGAGTCTCCAATGTTAACAACATACGAAAGGCTCATAGGCTCAGCACTTCTTAAATAACAGCCTCTATCAACAAACTAAGACTAGGCCCAAAACTTCGGTGGAAAATATATCTTTAAAGTAATGGGGATCAAACAAGGGCTTAATCTATAAACAAAAGGATTAGAATTTTCCTTCACATTTTCACTTGATAATATAACTCAGTTAAATTATTTGTGATAGATATAAGGGTTCATCAAAAGCAATTTTTGTAGCTAAAAACTACTTGAAAGAAAAGATAAAAGCAATACACTACCCATGGTTGAAGAGCTTATAGGGTTACAGTCCAGGTAAAAAGTATTCTCCAATTCCAAATGATGATTATGGATTTAAAAAAGTATTCACTGCTTAGTTCTTCTGATAAATGCTTCAATTACATCATGCCATAGCATAGGAAAGCATAATCAAGAATTTCATATAAATCAACCTCAAATACACACACACATATCCATATACAGACATGCACACACTCATACATGTGTGTTATGGTAACAGGTAGACATTTTAGAAACAACTCAGTGTTGTTTCATAAAAGTTACTGATGAAGATAGAGAGAGAGTAAATAGAGTTTAATTCGAATTATGAATTTTTAGATTAGATTAGTTTTAATATTTTGATAAAATTCTATTGTAGTACAAGTTCGCTTGATTCTAGCTTCTTTTTAGTTTCTTTGTTCTATATATAAAGGCTTATTTATTGTAATATACACCCCTAAATACATGAATAAACTGATTTCTTTTGCCTAATTCCTTCTCTTTGATACTCTTTCTTTTCTCGTTCCTTTTTCAATTGTTCTTATATTCTTGCGTCAGTTACTTCCTAGGTTTAAAGCCACATACTAGTATTGTCACTGTAACCCTCTCCCAACTCAAAAATGTGAATAAGTAACAACACAGCAACACATTTTACTCAGCTAGATCCATGGGCTAAGGAAATGAAAATTACATAGAACATATTTCCAGCGGTATGCACAGCTATACCTGTAAGGTATGAAAGATGTTGGACTCCACGACAGAATGACTGGAAGAAGAACCAGTATCAGAATGTGGTGATGCACCAATCAGTAACTTATGGAATGTCCTGAATACCACTGCAGTTTCAGTGCTCCACGGAGGCAACCATTTGAAAGCCGACATAGAAACAAGACTGTCTTCAAATAGTTTCACCTCAAACACCTCCATTCCTCCTTCCGCACCCTTTACAACATTCGCATCTCCAGAGTTACTGATAACAGAGCAATACGCCAGCAAGTCGAGCTTCAGAGCTTTCAAAGAGAGGGAATCAAAAAGGGTTGGATAAAAGCTCAAGCTCATTTCGAGGATGCGTCTCTTCTTCCCCAAATCTTTATTGACTAACAACCCAATGAATCCCAACAACCAATGAAGCCCCAATAATCGAAAAATCAAATGATGTTGGCATTCTTTTGTCATCAACAATAGGCGATTAGCAACATCAAGATCTTGTCCGTCAAAAGAATCCAAGAACTTCGAATACATTTCTAAGAAAGCATGGCAAAGCAATGGATCATAGGTATATAGCAGTCCTGAAAATTGCACTCTTAACAAAGATGCCTGCAATTCCATCTCTTCTGCTACCGGAATAGTAGTGGACATAAATTCCAACAGCCCAAAGGGAGTTAAATTCAGCGGCCACTCTAGCAAGAAAGCAATTAGTCTCCTCAAATCCTTGTAGGAGATCTCCTCTTTCCACACAAAATCTCCTCCGCTGTGTTCATCCCTATCTATCAAAAAACGTGGAACATTAAAAGGGATCAGAGGAATCGTGGCATTGGAAATCGAGATAATATTACTGTCAGGGGGCTTAAGCTTCACGATGTTATATACTAAAGTGGAAAGTAGCAAGACATAGGATTGAGCTACGTGGGTTCGCTCGCTCTGGCACAAAGCCCACAAGTGGGGAGTGATTTCAGAAAGCAAGCAAGGAAAAGCGAGCTCGAGCTGCCGCAAACACTCACACGCAACACCACGAGTCTGGCGGTCGAGACCGTGATTTGGGCGGTTGATAATGGTCAGCAAGAGCTCAACTAAACCACTGAGTGGATAATTATTCAAATCGTCGTTATCAACATTCAACAAGAGAATGAAAGCGGAAGTGGTGGAGATGAGGAATTGGTCTTTGAATGAGAAAGGATCGGTGGGGGACTGAATGACGGAGCGTAAAGACTCAAAAAGGCGGAAGAAGAAAGAGGATGAAGAGGAATCAGCAGGAAAAAGGGAGAGGGAGTGTTGTTCCAGAAATGTAAGGATGTGGAGTTTGAGAGGAAACGGAAGGTCTTTGCGGTGTAGGGAAGAGAGGCAAAGCTCAAATACAGGGCCCGAGCGACGGAGGTGGCCTCCGCCGTTGTTGTAGTCGTCGATCAATGCTTCCCACTCTTGCGGGGACAAGGGTTTCACCGGCGATGACGTCATCCCAATCGCCGCCTTCTCAACAATTCCACCTCTAAACAAGGCCACGTTTTCCAAAAAATGAAATTCGCAGTTTGCAGTCCCTATATATTGTCCCTTTAATCACTTCGGTCCCTATTAATAATATTTTTTAGGAATAATTGCAGCAGAAGCTCCAAATTTTTGAAACATTAGTAAATTTTTCTCAACCCTTTTATTTGTTGCAACTGTTACCCCAACCTTTTCAAACATTGCATGTGAGACCCTTTGGATGGTTTTCCGTAAAAAATTCCATCGATTGACCATCAAAATAAACTTTGACCACATTTTAATCAATTTAAAAAGGGCAAAATGATAACTTTTTATTTTCCAAATTAAACAATTAAAAAATTAAATCAAAAAGAAAAAATGAAAAGAAAAATGAATCTTCTTATTCTCCCACCCCTAAGTCGAAAATTAGCATTAATAAATTTGTCACATCTCCCACTATCTCCATCGTTGTAGCCTTACTGTATTAGCCTTGTCGTATGCCAAGACACCACTATGTGGACCTCTGCCCAGCTATTAAAAGTCTCTCAGCAGGCGAGTTGATTTTCCAAATCACTATCGACATCTCTGGCTCCCCGGACCTCACGTCCTCCTACACCAATATGAACCCTCGTTCCTTGCAATCGTGTCCCCACTTTCTATGGTCGAGTCAAAGGGAATTTTCGAGTTCATCGTGAAATCCATCACCGAACCACTGCGAAGCTCCTTTGTGGCCTCCAGAAAGGTAATGTTGTAGAATTTAGTCAGGCAATGGGCAAGGGATTTGATATCAATCAAATATCCTCGGCCAAGATAGCAGTGGCGGTGGCGATGTTGGTGGATTTATTATTACTGGTTTTAAATTTATTTTTTTATTTTTGATTTAAGTTTTTTAATGTTATAAATAAAAAGTTACTATTTTACCCTTTTAAAATTGATTAAAATATGGTCAATGTTTATTTTGATTGTCAACTGAAATCTTTTTTGACAAAAATCATAAAAGAGCCCTACATGCAACGTTTGGAAAGGTTATTGGTAATGGTTACAACAAATGAAAGGTTTGAAAAAAGTTTGTAATGTTGCAAAAGTTTGGAACTTCTGCTACAATTATCCCTATTTTTTATTTCCCCGGATTTTAAAATCTCCTAGCTTGTAACTTGTGTGCCCCAAAATCCTTTTGAATGAAATAAAATTTTATTATAGTGTCATGTGCACATCGCCAATCTCTAGCTTCATTATTCCACTAAACTCTAACCATCGTCATCTTTCGATTTCATTATCATCACCCCACCTATCCAACATCAAACACCTACATTTTGCTGTTGCTTCTAACCTCACAAGCATGTATTAATAAGTTTATTTTATACATTTGATCTAATGACTGTTTATTATACAATTTTTGGTAATTTGTTCGAGTATCCTATTGATTTTATCATGTTTTTGTATTTTAAGACGACATAAAACTTAGAGATATCCCATAATCTCTCGACGTGCAATTGCTACTTTTTTTGGAGAAATGTGGCACTTTATTAACTGAAAATCAAGACTCGGGTTTAGGTCCTTAATCAATAAATTAATTTAGTAACCCATGGAATACAAATTATTCAAAATAAAATCCATACAAGAAGCAATGGGAAGGGGAAGAAAGGAAGCCTATTGGAGATGGTCGATGTTGGTTCCCACATTAAATGGAATTACTGTCGAGTTCTTCACTTTCGTTTCTCGTCTTACTGTGATCTTTGTTTTGAATTCTTGTCTTCTTGGTTCTTAAATATGTAAGAATATGAAGGATCCTTGGTATTGAACGATTATCAATTGACCACCTCCAACATCCTCAAGGTGTGTAATGTTTAAGAAAATAATTGACTAATCCAATCTTTTGTGTAACTTTACATTTTCAAATTTCCTACCTATAGTTTTCATGAGATGTTTATTTTTTTTTTCTCGCTGTATTATAATTTTATATCTCAAATAAAGCATGATTTCATTTGCTTATGTGAATGTAGGCATGAGCATAAAATACATCATGTCATCATTATAAGAATGTAAGTATAATATGTTAGGCTTGGTGCTTGAATGTGTAGGTGACTAGATCCATATGACATTTCAAGGTTATGAGAGGAATGGGCAGGCTTGAAAGAACTAGTGATAGGGCTGAATTTATTTGAAGGTATGAAGAGTACTAGAGGAGCCCTTATCATGATTTTGAAGAAGACGTCGCCGAGGTTCGCATGTCATGGAAAGAGGTAAGGAGCGTAGGTCATAGAATTAGCCTACGCCGAGTAATGGAGTACCTTGAAACTTTGCCAACACGTTAAAGGTTTTTTTAGGTTGATTAGGGATGGGATGCTTGTACAAGCCCCTCCAAAATACCCAAATAGGATAAGCTTTAGGGAGTACCTAAAGCTACTGCATAGTCAGTACCTAAGCTAGAATTAACAATGACTTTTAAGAGCGTAGCACCATTTTCAATCCCACATAAGTGAGAAAATGCCATTAAAGAACCTAGAAGAGGATCCATATGTTGATTTGATGAAATTTAATGATTTAGAAGCTATGTTTCAATTTAGTATATTTTTGCCTTCTAAGAATGTTGCTCCTTTTGTAAGAGGAGAGAAAGAGTTTCATTTTTTGGAATAAAGTTCAAGTCTTTACCCCACATTGTATTTACATTGCAAGTGGAGAAGATGTTAAAAATAGAATCATGTTAGGGATTCATAATTAATAGAAATGGTTCCTAAAATATAAATTTAGTCGTTAATGATATAAATATTGAACGATACTATATGGATGTATTCCCAAAAGATTATCTGACTTTCGCCAGATGGTAAGTAGAATTTATGATTGACTTGGTCCCCAGAGCAGCAACAGAATCCAAGGCCTCGTATAAAATGGCACCAAAAGAACATTAAGAATTGAAATTAAAATTGGAAGAGTCGATAAATAAAGGTTTTATTTGATTGACTGTATCTCTATGGG
This sequence comes from Olea europaea var. sylvestris, assembly GCF_002742605.1. Classification (NCBI taxonomy): domain Eukaryota; kingdom Viridiplantae; phylum Streptophyta; class Magnoliopsida; order Lamiales; family Oleaceae; genus Olea; species Olea europaea. The sequence continues at coordinate 375,792 of NW_019265529.1, forward strand.
GAGCTCCAAGACTCTTTGTGCAAAAGAAGATGGGACTATGAAGGTGTATATCGACTATCGAGAATTAAATCACTTGACCATCAAAAATAAATATCCAATTCCAAGAACCGAAGATTTATTCGTCCAGTTAAAGGATGCAAACGTATTTTCTAAGATTGGCTTGAAGTCAGGATATGATCAGCTAAAAGTCAAGGCAAACAATATATTAAAGATTGCTTTCAGGACTCGTTACGGACGTTACAAGTTCACAGTCAAGCCTTTTGGTTTGACCAATGTCCCAGCAATATTCATAAACCTAATGAACCGAGTTGTTCCATCGATAATTGGACCAATTTGTCATTGTATTTATTGACGACATACTTTTGTATTCCAAATATAAAAAGCAACACGAGAAACAACTTTGAGAAGTATTGGAAACTTTGAAAATGGAAAAATTATATGCTAAATTCAAGAAGTGTAAATTTTGGCTCGATCGCGTGGATTTTCTTAGTCATGTAGTTGTCATCGAGGGAATTAAGGTAGACTTGATTAAAGCAAAAGTAACTAATTAGCTTAGATCGTCCAATGTTGGTGAAGTTTACAGTTTCTTAGAATTGGTTGACTATTATAGGAGATGTATTGAGGGTTTCTTAAAATAGTAGGGCCAATGACTCAATTGACTAAAAATGATGTGAAGTTTCAGTGGATGAAAAAGTATGAAGAATGTTCTCAAGAACTTAAGTAGAGATTATTTTCTTGGCTCCTATATTGACAGTACCTAAAGGTTTAGACGGGTTTCTCATTTGTAGTGATGCCTCTAAGCAATGTTTGGATTGTGTTTTGATGCAATGTAGAAAGACGATTGCTTATGCCCCGAGATAGTTGAAGTTGTATGAGCAGAACTATTTGACATATGACTTCAAACGTGCAACGGTAGTTCACGTCTTAAAGATATAGGGTCGCTATTTGTATGGGGGGTAGTGAGATATCTACACAGAACATAAGAGTTAAATAATTCTTCATACAGAAGGAATTAGATCCATAATAAAGACAATACAAGAGCGATATAGAGTTATGTCGATGGTAGACAAAAGAAATTGGAATGCAAGTGGGTGATATAATTTTTCTAAAAGTAGCACCAGTAAAGGTTGTATTGAGATTTGGTGAGAAAAGAAAGTTGAGACTACGGTTCATTGGACCTTTTGAAATTCTTGAATAGATTGGTATTGTGGTTTACCAACTTGACTTATTTCTTGTACTTGTAGTAGTGCATAATGTGTTCTATGTTCCCATGCCCAAAAATATATTCATGATCCCAATCATGTGATGAATTGTCAGATATTGGGTACAAAAATATTTATCATATGAAGAAGCTTCAATGATGATTTTGAATAGAAAAATGCACCAACTAAGAAATAGAAAGGTTTCCCTAGTCAAGGCTCAATGACGAAAGCATGGGCTCGACTCAACCTGGAAAAAGAAAGAGAAGCTTAAGACCAAGTATCCAGAACTCTTCAATTAGCTAAGATAATTTTCGAGGATGGAAAAATTTTTTTAGGAAGGAGAGTTGTAAATCCCTGAATTTATTTTTTCACAAGTAATATTAGACGATATGATTTTAACCATTTAATAAATTAAATTATTATGTTGAAAATTTTAGCTTTATAATATGTATTTATATGTATAAATAGAGTTATAAATATATATTATATATAATTATATATATTACATGTATTATTGGGGGAATAAATTTAGACCAATTCAAATTACAATCATATCTTAACCTAACCACATCCCAAATATTTCTCTCCATTTTCTCTCATTTTTTCCACTAACTTTTAAACTACCTCACATTTATTACAACTCATGTATCTTTCAAAAAAAATTCTCTCTCTCTCTCTCTCTCTCTCTCTCTCTCTCTATCTTAATCATTGAGAGAGAAAGTAAATTATTTTATAAAGTTTTGGAGCATCTTCATGAATTGCAAAAAATTGAAATTTCTGTGATCATCAAATGAAGTTTTTAAATGACTTACGATAGGATGGTAAGGCGCAAGTGATTTTGTTCCGTTTTATTTTATTATTTCATGTTGATAAATATTATGTTAACGAAATGATATAATATGATATGATATATGATAATGACCATCCGGTATAAATGATATGATATAAACTCTTACTAGATTCTAGAGATATGATATGATGGTTGGAACGGATCATTGATTAACGAGCGATGAGTTACAGTCGTTTGTACCTGAATTCCTTGGACTTAACAAATTTAATTTGGTGTAACGTGGCTGAATATTTTAAATTTCCAACAATAATCTTAGGACTTTAACTCATGGACCTCTTCCTTTAAAAAAAAAAAAAAATTTGGAGCAAAAGTTGTTTGGATTTATAACTCTGTATGGTGACTTGACGAATTCTAACTTGTTTCAATTATGTTGCCTCTTCTTTACTCGTTATGTTGGCCGAACGAAATGAATTTGATAACAATCCAAATTTTAAGTTTTGGATCATTACAGTGCTCGATCATCCATTCGCTTTGAGAGTACTCCAAAAATATTCTAGCATTTAACCCTGCATGTTAACCTTTAGTGATAACCAAAGCAAGCAAGCATAAGAACCTTACTCATTCTAGCTTACATATTTTTGTACCAAACGACATTAGCTGTTGTGAATAAAAGTTTGAGTACAACTATAAAAAAAATACCTTAACCAAAGACTGACATGAAGATCCATAACAATGTTCATAATCAATCAAAGCTATATTATTTAATGTGGCGTCGTCTTGACTCACAATGATCTCAATCTCCTTTTGACTTCTATCTGACAAAATTAAATGTAGGAGAGCCAAAATTTCTAGGCACAAAATAATCAGTAACAGAAAGAGGGAAAAAAAAAAGAAATTAGAGAAAAAATCAAAAATGGAAATTAAAAAAATAAGATGAATATAAAGAAATAGATAGCACAGGCGGCCATCTAGATTGCCTGTTAACAAAAAAACTCGAACTTTTTTTGGATCAACTATTAATAGACAGCCTAAAAAGTTGGGCCATCAATTAATAGACAAAGAAAAATAAAAAAACGAAATTAAAGAAAAAGCAAAATGAGGAAAAGGAAATGAAAGAAAAAAGGAATTAAAGAAAAAAAAGGGAAATAAAGAAAAAGAAAACAAAAAGGAAAAGAAAATTAAAGAAAAAAACGAATTGAGATTTGCAATTTGTCATCGATGCCTATCAGATCTCCATGGTGGAGCTCGCCATTTTCGGCGAGCTCTGCCCCCATAAATTCCAAAAAATCATTCAAATCAATTATAACTCCATAATTTCTTCCTTTTCAACCACATATATAAACCAGTACACATATTAAAAGCATAAATTACAAGATTTATCAAGATTGCTAGTAAAAATAAAGATTAAACTATCCATTTATAAACTTGAAATTTAAACCATCAAAATCGAAACTAACCTTGGTTAAATGTGGAGAAGGTAATGAAGATGAAGAATAGTGCAAGTTTTTTTTGGGCTTTAAATTTTTTCTTTTTTCCTCTGTTTTCTCTTTCTTTTGATTGGAAATGAAGGGCGTATGGGAGATTTTGAATTCTTCCATGCATGCTCCACTATTTAACACCCCCCATGGAAGGTCAGTATATTCTTGGTGAAATTATATCCCACCTTACTTTTAAAGATCAATATTTTAAAATCAGGGCGAAGGTTTCGTTATTCAAAAATCAGATATTTCATATTCAAATATTAAATATTATAATACAAATTTTATCCTAAACCTTAACTAATTTTCCCTCTCCTTTTCTCACTCTATATTTTTCTATACCCATCTCTCTCTCTCTCACACTCACATTACAATAACCCTTTTTGGAACGGAGATTAAGAGGAAATTTCCCTTTATACAGTGTTGGAAACATCGCCTCCCTCGCAATCGTAGTATCGCTATGCTAGACGACACTATTATTGCTTGAAGTGGCGCAATTCCACCTCGCATGCAGCCAGGGGCGGAACCAGAAATATTTGATAGGGTGGACTGAAGTTTAAATTTTTTACAATGAACTCATATCATAAAAAATGCTCTATACCCACGAGATTTAGTTTAAAATGTTAAACTCATGATACTTGTGATAAAGTGAGTCAAAATATATTTAGAATATATTTTCGGACATTAATGATAAAGTTCTAACAAATATATTTTTTACTAATAAAATTAAATATAGAGCATATTACTTATTTTGATAATAACATTCATTTCAAGATTAAAATAAATAAAATTTTAATTCACATGTATAAATAAGTAAAATATGAAAAATACATAAGGAAAAATTTAATTAGTTTTAAGTTTAGTCAAAGTTGTGATATCTTATATTGTTAAAATACGTCATTTTTCTTTACTTTAACCAATAAAAATTATTTGTTATATAATAAATTAATTTGATTATACGTGAACTTTTTAAACTTAGTAATATATATATGAAATAAAATACCTAATTTGATAACGAGTTATTTGTGCACTATGAGTGTAAATAAAATAAATATGTAATTGTTGTAGAACCTTAAACTAAATTTGAATAATTAAACGTTTGTATTGGACTGAAAATAAAGTTAGCTGGGTTAAAATTTGTTGAAGTAAAAAATGGTTAAGTACGATTTCAAGTTAACTTTTTAGCAAAAGAACACTTTTATTGATAATGAAGGGTACAAATGTGTTTCTTTATGGGAGTGGCATGTGTTTCTCTGGTACGTCTTCCTTGGAGGGGACCATCCCTTTCAATTTACAAAGAAAATTAGGTCTAATTATGTCTTGTCTATTGGATCAATCATGATGCCGAGCTTGGTTTGTGTGCCGTCATCTCTTTTTTGATTGGCTAATGAGGTCGACTTCCAACAAATCGTAATTATCCCCCTCTTTATTGTAAAATCATGACCTACTTCTGGATGGTGGTTAATTGGTGGTTTTGGGTGGTGCTGACTTCACTTCTTCCAAGTGTGTTTGACTGATTGGGTAAATTAATAAGGTGTAAGGAATCTGCAATCATTATGTCCGTTGAAATTATGGTAGCCACAAGACCAAGCTGAGCTCATAAACCCGACTTGATATGTGGACGAGACAGGTACTAAATTCATTTTAATTGAGATCTGAGATCAGTGGTTGATAAATTTATTTTCGGGCTGAGGTAAATTTTTATTCCTTTTGATTTCACCATGAATTTAGACTAAAATTTCCACTTTCACATACCATTTTGCGCCTGCTGCTACTGCTAATATCGATTTCATTCCACAGGTGCTCTGATTGATGCTTCATTCCACTTCTCCGATGGCTTCATTCCATAGGAGGTGTCAGCTCTCTGCTATAGCAGCGATCCATGGCCGACACTGAAGCTCCTGCAGCGATGATTGTTGGCTATATTGATGGCGGTGCGTATGTTGTGGTGGGTTTGCATCTGTGGTGGCTATAGTGCGTTAGAGTTCGGCTGTTGGGCTGTATCTGTGTTGTGGTGGTTGTGGCAATGGTGATGGCGTAGGTGGTGGTTTTGAGGTATTTTGTGGTGATGGTCACACATGGTGTATACATTAATTGGGATTTGGTGCGGGGTGTTTGGTAATGTCGCCATTAGGTAGCGATGATGGTGTCGGAGTTTGTTGTGTGGTATTGGTAGGTGCTTGGTGATAGATTTGAGAATTTTTTGATGGGGGTTATGGAGTGGTAGACAGATGGTGGTGGTGTCTGGTAGCTATGTTTGAGATGATGGTTTTGCTGTCGGGAGATGGTGGTGGTAGTTCTAGCCGCGGTATTTCGATGGCGATGCGGCTAGTGGCAGTGGTAAGGTGGTGGTCAGAAGTGTTGGTGGTGGTCACAAATATTTTGGTTATTTGTGACCAATAAATTGGTTAATGTGTAACCAATATATAATCCGTGACCAATGAAATCGATAAATCACGACCAATAATGTGTGATCTAAAAATTTGTTAGGTTGTGATTAATAATTTGATAAGTTGTGATCGAAAACTAATTTGTGATTGATTAATTAGATATTTTGCGACTATAAAATAAGTTGTAATTTGTAAAATTTGTGAATTGTGATCAATGAATAATATGTGACCTATCAATTTGATAAATTTGTGATCAATGAACAAATTGTGACCTATAAAATTTTTAATTTATGATCGTGAAATAATTTGTGACATAAATTTTTTTATTGCAATCAAGAATAATTTTATAATCAATTAATTTAATAATTTGTGACCACATTGTATAAAATTGAAATCTTATTATTTTTAATTAATAAAATATATTTTGATTTATCTATTTTACAAATACAATTGTATAAATCTGATTTTTAAAGTTTTAAACATTGCTTCTTAATTTTGAAATGTAGCATACTTACTCTCGTATATATGAATTTTTCCCTCTTGTGCACACTACTTTTAAATATCAATATGCTAAAATTAAGCTGAAGGTTTCATTATTCAAAAATCAGATATTTCATATTTAAATATTAAATATTATAATACAAATTTCATCCCAAATCTTAATTAATTTTTCCTCTCTTTTCTCTCCCTATATCTCTCTATCCCCATCTCCCCCGCCACATTAAAATAGCCCTTCTTGGGACGAAGATTAAGAGACAATTTCCCTTCATCTCCTCATCCGACGTTGAAATTACCGCCTCCCTCACAGTTGGAGTACCTCTATGCTAGCGACGCTATTACTCCCTGAAGCGACACAATTCCACCTCGCGTGCAGCGGTGCCTCAGTGCATCGTCGTTGCATATGCTACTGCTGCCTGCAGCGACTTCATTCCACTGTTGCTTCGATTGATGCTTCATTCCACTTCTCTGACGACTTCATTCCACAGGTGGTGCCAGCTCTCCGCTGGAGCTGCGATCGGTGGCTTGCATCGAAGCTCCTGTAGTGATGATTTTTGGGCTATGTTGATCGTGGTGCGTATGTTGTGTTGTGTTTGCATCTGTAGTGGTGCGCGATGCGTTTGTTGTTAGTTTGTTCGGCTGTGTTTATGTTGGTGGTGGCTGTGGAGGTAGTAATGGTGCAGGCTGTGGTTTTGTAATAGTGGTCACATGTGGTGCACACATTAATCTGAATTTGGTGTAGGTTGTTTGGTGATGCCGTCATCAGGCAAATTTATCATACTTACGGTTTGTTTGAATCCCATTATTTTTTAATAATGCATTTTAGAAGAGCACATTAATGAAGAATGTGAGGTAAGAAATAATTTTTTTTAAATTTATGTGTAATATTATTTTATTAGAGTGTGTGATTAAAAAGAAGAAAGTAAAAAAATGTATTTTAAAAAGAATGAGAAAAGTTTTGGAATCGAACAAGGGCTTACTCACCCATATATTCCTCGTTTGGGCTTATAGCTCATGTTTGAGAGACGAACAAGACGGTACAAGTGCTGTGAAATTGAACAAATCTTTGATCGGGCAATTGAACAGAACGAAAAAGGAATCGTGTATGTTTGAGTCGTTGCAACCCTCGGGCCTCAAACTTAAATGGGCCCATTCGCAGCTGAGCGAGAGAGCGAGAGAGAGACGAACAAGACGGTACAAGTGCTGTGAAATTGAACAAATCTTTGATCGGGCAATTGAACAGAACGAAAAAGGAATCGTGTAAATCAGAGAAGTGAAGAAGAATAAGTAGAAGGAACAAGAGTATGCTGCCTACCTCTTCATCAACAAAAGGGCGTTCGGGTTCTCATACCCGACCCAATTCTTTCCTCCCTCAGTACCTCCGCAGAATAATCAAGGTTCATTTTCCTACTCATACATACATGGAGAAATATGAAGCTGTTTAGGATTCTATAGATTTCATATAGATCTGATAATGATCCTACTCGTAAAATCTTTTGGAAGATGTCGCATAATTCGCATTTCACTGCATTAATCAACATCTCTGCGCTTATGCATTTGGTTATGAAAGATGAAATGTTTCCCAATGAGGAGTCATGTTGTTTATTATGATTTTTTTAGATGAAGGACGGGAATTTAGTGAATAAAGAAATGAATCCTTGATTCCCATGTGTTCCTGTTTATTTGCGTTTTTCCTCCTAGTTTTGTTATTTGTGCTTATTCAATTCTGGAATTCTGATATTTTGAAGAATTGAGATCGGGGGAACTGGTGCTATGGCAAAATCTGTTTGAACGATATTTTCGAGGGTGTGATCAAATCAAATTTTAATAGATTTCATAATATTTATAAATTCTCATGGATTTTATGGAATTCAATAGAATTTAACAAATTTCATAAGATTCTCAAGGATTCTATAGATTCTCCTGGATTTGTAGATTTCTCTATTATAATTGTATTTTTACCTATTCAATTGCCCAAAGCAAATCTTTAACTGAACCCTGTAAATAAAAAATAAAATAAAATAAAAAAATTAAAAAAAAAAAAAATTAAATAAAAAAGAGCTGGACCTATTATTTAAAGTTTATTTTTCTTTGTGAACCAAATTATGTCGGACGAGCAACTTTCTAATGAATATTATGTTGAAATATGCAAATTCTAATGGTTAATCTAAGTCCATCTACACATGTTTTTAGTTGCTTTTGAAATGTGACTTCTCTTGATTCCCATCTCCCGTGTAAGCAAGTTTATTTGTAATGTGATGATAAATTGGATACTGAAAAGTCAAGATGTTTTATACTAAAAAACCAAATTATCGTTTATTAAAAGAATATCCTGAATATCAGTTGCATTTCCCGTAAAAGAATCCATGCCAAGAGAAATCTTTTCTTGAACATGAGCTTGGGTCATTGTATCAAATGAGCTAGAATTCTCATGTTGAGTTCTAGTTTGCTTTCTGTAGTCTCTGCAGGGAATTCCTTGTTAGTTTCCATGGTACATGGGAAAGACATAATTATTAGATGATGGAGCATTGGTTGAATGATTTTGTTGAGTTTGTATGTATGCCTCTTGACTCTCATCGAACACATAGTCATCTATTGTAACTTGCCTCTTTTCTTCAACACCATATATTCTTGTATCTGATTCATTATACAAACTAATTGAGGTTCTCCCTGTAGCAGTAGCATTGCCAATTGCTATTCTTAAGTCTTCATAGTCAGGAAAGGTGTCGGTACGAAGGTGCCTTTGTTTTGGATGGGACTGTCAAAGAACAAATATAGTAAAAGATGATAAGTCATCCTTTATTGTTAGAGAATTATAATTTAATCCTTATCCAAAAATTATATAAACACTTACCTCGAAGTAATTATCCCACACTTCATCACTAGCGGTGAACTTTTTTGTGACTGGGTCCCAGCTTAACCCACTTTTTCCCACTTTTTTTGTAAATTACTGACATGTTAAAATTATTGGCATCCACTTTAACCCACATAGCAAGTGAAAAAAAAAAAAAAAAAAAAACGAGTTCTAACGCTGTCCAATAGGCTAATAGTGAGCCATGTGTGGTTATTAATTTTGCACAATAAACTTGCTGACTTTTCCACCCATCCTCTAATCCATAGTGGGGTCAGTGGCACCAAATGCTACTATTAGAAAATATATAGTTAATTTATGGCATGTTAAAATTCTTAAAATTTCTTGCTACCATTCAATTTTTGAGATAATATAAGATAAGAGTTCAAAACTAACTCTATAAGCGCAAAACTTCATTTTTTCAGTACCTTCCCTTGTCAAAATGTAACTCAGATTTGCTAAGGATGGTTCATTTCACTCTGCTTTGATGTTGTAAGTTGCTCAATGATTATATGTTAATCTTGTTGCCAACGAAGTTATAATCTAATAATTTAAATCCCATCCCAGATAATTTCGTAAATTTTTAGTATTTCATTAGTGCCACGCGTTTTTTACAACGTGATTTATACCACAAGTGTACCGTGTCAAGTTTTTTAATATAGTACTAGAGTTAGAGTGTCGAACCCACAGAGATTGTAATTCAATTTCCACCAAGTGCTATAATTATGTAGCTTTCACTTTATCTAGATGAATGAGATTTGGAATCAGTGCTTTAAATTAAATTAATATAATGAATGTGGTGACAAATTCAACAAATAAATGTAAGTTATAAGAATAATCAAGATGAGAAAGCCTAGGGTTGTTATTTTACCTCACCATCAATTATGATTTTCAAAAGTTTAGGGTGCGGTTCGTTTGTATTTGCGTTTTCTGTTTTGAGGGACTATTTTTGAATTATAGAAAATGTGTTTGGTTTGTCATTTTGAAAAACGGTTTCTTAAAACAAAAAACTAGAAAATGCGTTTGGTTTAAAATTTTTAGAAATTGTTTTATGACATTTATTCAATTAATTTGATTATTTAGTAAAAGATAATATTTTTAAGTTAATGCATAATATATATTTTAAATTTGGTGAATTTACTATTTTTTCTTGCTACAAAAATAAAATAATAAATAATAAATTTTTAGAAATTTTTTTATGACATTTATTCAACTAATTTGATCATTTAGTAAAACATAACAATTTTAAGTCAATACATTACCAAATAATATATATTTTAAACTTGGCGAATTTACTATTTTTTCTTGCTACAAAAATAAAATAATAAATAATAAATTTTTAGAAATTTTTATTCAACTAATTTAATTATTTAGTAAAACATAATAATTCTAAGCTAATACATTACCAGATAATATATATTTTAAACTTGGTGAATTTACTATTTTTTCTTACTACAAAAATAAAATAATAAATGTTAGGAAATTGTTTTATGACATTTATTCAATTAATTTGATTATTTAGTAAAACATAATAATTTTAAGCTAATATATTACCAGATAATATATATTTTAAATTTGGTGAATTTATTATTTTAAAAGTATTGCTTAGCATCACTTAAAAAAAAAAAAAAAAAAATCAAAAACGGTGTGTTTTGAGCATTTTCCGCATCTTAGGTTTTTTAACTGAAAACGCCCAAAATGAAAAAAATCGTTTTGCGTTTTCAGTTATAAAATTTTCATTGTTTTCAGAAATGCATTTTCGGAAACGAATGACCAAACTTATTTTGGGCGTTTTCGAAAACTAAAAATAGAAAATGGCTGAAAAACGGAGGGAACGCTTCCTTAGTTATCTCTAATCAGTTTTCCAGGTTTATAAGCTAGAACTCAATTGTATTTTCATCCCCTCTCTCGAGTGCTGGTTAGAAATTAATCTTAGAAATTAATTCCAACATCTCTATTCCAAATTAAAATCAATAATTTATCAAAATCCTAGTTCTTTTATGGAGTAAGCTTCATAAAATTTATGTTGTGTCAATATTATGATCATGCCTAAATTCCCCTCGAGTGCCGAAATTGACTAGCATCTACCCATTCAATTAGTGGCCAATTAATTGAAAGTATTAAAATCATAACATAAATAAATGCATATGGAAAATCAAATAGAAATAACTAAAATTAATCAATCCATATTCTCAAGTTTTGGTTACAATCAAAATCTAGATTAGATGTTTAGTTCATGATGGAAGAATTAAAACTAAACATATTGATGAATAACATAAAGAGAAAAAGAAAGAAAAACGATTTTGAAGCTTTAATTGAAATTTCCCCTGATGTTACTCAGCCTCCTTGCTTGATTCCTTGATGAATTGTGTGTTGAATTGTCTTTAATCTTGCCCCTTCAATTGTTCGAGAAAATAGGTCTTTTGAATGATATTTATAGTATTTTGAAGTTCTTGGACGAATTAGGGTTGAGTTGGGCCAAGAAAAGAGTCAAAAAACATAAAAAATCCTTTTCCCGCATATCCGGCGCCCAAAATGGGCGCTGAGGCTCCAACCATTCTTGTCATTTTTAGAATCATGGGTGCTTGGTGCCCAGTTCGGCCGAAAAAACAGACTGCGAGTCTTTCAGTTTTTTAGCATAACTTTTTCTCCCGATATCCGATTGAGGTGATTCAAGATGTATTGGAAAGATAACTCAAAGGGCTACAACTTTGCTTCAGATTTCATTCTCCGATTCAATCGTTTGCTATGTCCAAAGTAGGTCCCAATATGAGACGAAAACTCCGAAGCGTATCTTTTCGATTGGAAATTGATTTGTAATCATATTTTGGCTAAATTTGATTCCTTTGACATCTTTCTTCATCCAATTGACTCTTAACACTCTTGGATTTTCATTGTGAGGTTCAACACAACTTTTGATTATTTACATTTTAGTCCCCGAACTTTGAATCTTTTACAATTTGGTCCATTTTCTCCAATTTTGCCAACTTTTGTTTATTTCCTTCAATTTCGTCAACTTATATCACAACATTAAAGCACACATTAAAACGTTTTAAAATGCTCTCAAGGATAACAAAATAATGAAGTGGCATAAATATCATGAGTGTAAAGCACTCATCAATTAGTTTATGGGGAGCAGTCCAATAGGACAAACTGAAGAGAAACTTATGAAACTTTCATTCAGGACTTTACGGGAGGTACCAGCCTTAATTCTAGTGGCAGATGCAATGTAATTTGATTGGATGTCTTCTATAATGAGATATGGCTTGCTGGTACTACATTTGTAATTCCAATAAGACTACTCCGAGTGATGATAAATTACCTAGTGTTTGGTAACTAACTCCCAGACTTACCATAATTTTTATTTCTAATGAGATGAAGCAGGTTTAAGTGTGATTTGAAAGTCAAATTTTGAAACTGAAGCACATATATTGAAGGTAGTCAGTTTCTGGTCTTATGTTTGGGTTGGTATGGTTTCAATATTGTCAAATATACTCAATAAGATTCGATGCCTCCTGTTATACGAGGTTCTCTCATTATATAGAACTAAAATTACCACTAAATATGGTAGCAATCAATTATAATATTAACTAATGATAACCTATAATTTAAATATGGTAAAACTAATATATCTATATACAATACAATTATAATGATAATATAAACGTCAAGTTGTAATTTTCGACGATCTTCATAATCTTATATAACCTCATTAACATCCCCTTCAAATTGATGCTGGTAAAAGTATCATTTTGCAATCATGAACTGTTGACAGTGATAATAGTTGTGCCCACGAAGGAGAAATCCAAATCAGAGCAATCATCTACTAAAATTAGTAATGACAAGAGACCAAAAACAACAAATATTGCAGAAACAACCAAGAAAACGAGAGAAAATTCTAAGAAACAAGCTCTGATACCATGTCAAATATACTCAATAAGACTCGATATCTCCCGATGTGACAGGTTCTCACATTAAATAGAACCAAAATCACCACTAAATATAGTAGCAATCAATTACAATATTAACTAATGGTAACCTATAATCTAAATATGGTAAAAACAATCTAACTATATATAATATAATTATAATGATAATATAAACGTCAAGCTGTGATCTTCGACGATCTCCTTAATCTTATTTAACCTCATTAACAAATATGAACCTGGGACAGCCACCCTTATTGGACAATCCTTCCTTTCAAGTCCAATTGGTACCAGAATTCAATTTAAATTTCTCTCAAGGGAAAGGTCATGGTTCGAATTTTGAGGCTGCAATTGAAATTTGTGAGGGGTAATGGGCTCAAATTCTCCTAGAGTGTGGACGGTACATAAGTTAACGATTTGGGTATAGAGGTCGGTTTGTTACAAAAAATGCTCGTTTTTATAATGATCCAAGCTTCCAACCCGGCTGTTTTTTTACATTCTATTTGTTTTAGGAGGGAATCTTCCCTCTTGTCCCTCATATCTCTCTGTCGCATTCTTTAGAATTCGAACTCAAGACCTCTACTTTATGAGAGACTTAAGCTGAAACCTAGTGCCAATTAAACAAGTATTTCACATTCAAATGGCAACGCAATAAGTCTTTGGCAGGGCCAGAATATTGGAACTTTCAACATCTTGGGAAAACACGAAAAAATAATGAGAGGCTGATGTTTGATGATGCAACTTTCAATGGCTGATAGAAAACAGAAGGCATGGAAAGTTACACATAAGAAAATGATGTAATATTAGTGTATCATTATAATTCAGGAAGCATAGTAGTAGACTAGTTATTTTTAAATTTGGTATGATACTAATATATGATTACCAGAGATTCTAGGCGTAGAGTGCAAAGTGCCTTTGCATCGGCCATGACTGAACAGTTGAGTAGGCTTCAGAGAAAGTTGTCTTAACCATTGTGATCTTTCTGATCTTTTCAGTTGCTTTACTTTTTACCTGCGGACATGTCTAAATTTTAATTTGTGGACTGTCTATGTAGTATTGAAACTTGCATTTCTTTACTGGGTCTCTGTGATTGTCAGTATCCCGATTGAAGCAATGTGCTTTCTATCTCTCATGAATTTATAAATACATTGGTTTTTACTCTTTTCCTCAAATGACATCCATTTCTTTCGGTTGGCTGCAGTGGCAACAAATGGACATTGAATATACTTTTTGGCAAATGCTTCACCTATGTACCTCCCCGAAAGTGGTGTAAGTATCTGGATTCTAAAGATTTTAGGTGGCATGAGTTATTTTTCAAGTTTATTGATTGTGTATTGGATGGTCATCCAAATTTTGGAACACTAGTTTTTGCATACTGAATTATTCTTTTATGTAGCTTCCCTCTATTTAAAATGAAGAAGGCAAAATTGTTCAAATAAAAAAAAAAAAAAAATGAAAGTTAACTTTTACATGAGGATTGGAAGCAAATTGTCTTTACTTTAAAAAAAATGAAAGTTAAATTTTTTAAACAAGAATTATTATTATTGATTTTGCATACAAGTTGTGTTACTGGTAATTTTCTATTTGTGGTTCTTAAAGAAAAATAGATGTCCTGATAATTTATTTACAATATTTTTGAGTTTCTGATGATAATTCTTCATGTCGGCATGTATGATGAAATGGGTGTAGATATCAACACACGAAGTACCATAAGCGTAAGTGTTCTTTAATTTTTCCTCTTTTAGTCCACATATATACTTCAGTTTTGATAATTATGTTGCCATCTTTTTAAGTCAGTGTCTCTATTTGCTATGCTGTGCATTTTGGTCTTGTCATCTTTAAGCACTAATATGTCTAAAGATTTTCAACTTACAGAATCCTGTTCATTGAACATTATAATCATTGCATTTTTCTCTCAGTAAACCGATAAACTTGGTATGGTTCTGGATGAATGCCACCATAGACTTTGTGAACAAAATAAATTATGCTTGTCATCTTTTCAGGCCTTAATTCTAAACCTTAAAAGAAACCATGAAAGACATATACTGCTTAGCTAGTTTATAACTAGAACAATTCGTTGGGCACTTTTGTTGATGTGATAGCAGTAGCTTTAGCCTAAGCACATATTTATGTTAGACCTTCTGAACCATGTCTATGTTATATGAGTTTACACTTTTCGTAGTTGCTTCAAGTATATTTCATGATTACTGAGTTTCTTGTTGGTTTTCATCTTTGTTTTATGACTTCCACTTATACTAAGGGAACAACCAATTTGATAGATTTGACAGGTCTGTAACTCACAGAATTCATAATTGTTCTTATGTTTCTTTGTTGAAGAAACAAAGAACCAATGGGCACGTGATGATCCTGCTTTTGTTGTGATATGCAGTCTTCTTTTGGCAGTTTCTACAATAGCTTATTGTGCAGCGTAAGTGTCTGTGAACTTGCTTTCTATGGTGAATTTAGCAATGTTGTTATTGACAAGACTTGTAGGAGGTTTCTTTTGGTTATATATTAAATAATAAGAGAATATTTATGAGTGAATTCTTAGTTTTGATACTTAGGACATTATGTTTGCTTTTTAACATTTTGAGGTTTTTGTCAGAAAAGTTTCCATGTCATTGTCCTTCTAACTTGTCCAGAATGTTTCCTTTCACCTACTATATAGTATTTGTGCATTAATTCTGATCTTCCAACAATGTGCTATCTGTCATTTGTTTCAGGTATGATCATAGTGCAGGACATGCTGTTTTTGTAGTTCTTTCAGTACTGCTTTTCCATTTCCTAATAACCGGGACAGTTTTGGCTACATTTTGTTGGTAAGGACAACTGCTGATATGTATAAATAGATTAAAAGTTATCACTGCAAGTACCCTTCTTACAATCTCGGTTGGTTTTAATTTTAGTTTGTGAAACTGTAATTTTGTCATAATTTTATGACTTGGGCGATTGAATTCAAATTAGGAGAACTGTTTACCCTCCTTCTCTAGGCCATTCCAGTTTAATTATGTGACAATTCAAGTTAAGTTCTATCATTTTATTAGGAAAAAAATGAGGGAGGTCCTTTTCCCATACTCCCAGTGGTAAAGGTCGAGTGCAGAAATATTCTACATTTGCAGACCGAGCTGTGCATACTTGGATGGTAAACCCCATAAGAAATGCTGTTCCATTATTTGAGTTGAGGTTGATTGAAGAATGGAATTAATATGATGCAGGAAGCAATTCTAGTGATTTTATCTTTTCCAAAAAATCTAGGACTTGAAAGTGCTTTGGTGTAATTCTGTGCAACGTTGTGGAAGAAGTAAAACTGATTTTCCTGACCATACACTTAACTTAATAAGAGCCTGTTTGAGCTCCATTTTGTTGTAAGAATGTATTTTGGAATAGTAGATTGATGAAAAATTGTAGTTAAAAAATAAGAAAAAGTTTTTGATTTGTGTGTGATATTATTTTATTAAAGAATGCATGGTTGTAAAAAAGAGAGAGAAAAATGTGTTTTGAAAATAACCGGGAACAAACAAGGTCTAAGTTGGGAATTCCAGATTTAGGCCAAAAATTGCTGAATTTCTTCCCTAGGTCTCAAATTATATTACTCTGGAACGTTAAATACGAGGCACATTAATTATTCTCATTCTTTTTGCTATATCAAGAATGAAATTTGCAGGTTAAAATTTATCATCATGGAATATAAAATAAATTTTAGATGATAATCGAATTAATGAAATTTCAGGTAGAACCTGGATCTTATCCGTATTTCTTTATGGATTAACACGATGTGCTTTTGGACTTGAACTTGTCAAACATGTTGGATTTGCATAAACCACCAAAAGCTTGGAGCATCTGGAGTTGTCCTCATGTCAAGTGTATTTTAACTTGTTGATCTGGAAGTGCCATCCTCAGAAGTTTATTGAACTAAAAACTTAAGATGATAACCTTGCATTTATATTTGGTCAAATCGTGCATCATTTGAGAATAATCCTTTGCGATTACTTAAGTTGGCAAAATTGAAACTTATTCAGCAAACTTTATGCAGGTTCTTTACAAACAATTATCTTCGAGAAGAAGCTCCAAACAGCCATGTGGTGGAGCAAAGGGTAGAGTGGCAAGTTCTCCTCTTTTCCCTTCCATTTTTTGACATCTCCATTTTATTTGATAATATCCTTATTTACGATGAATGGAGCTTTTTTGCACTTGTTGGGAAAGTCACACTTCTATTGTGCATTATTTTCTATCACCTCTTCTTGTAGCTCATGGTTTTGTTCCTGAATTGTTATCAAATTTGCTCTTCATGGTGGCTCTTTCCTACTATCATTACATCAATTTTTTAGGCTATGATGGTAAGATAGATTTTACCTGGAGGACTTGCCTTTCCATTTGCTAATATGCTAACGTACTAGGGATTTTATAATTTATTATATGCTCCCCATTTTCTCTGATTTTGGGCTTTCGGATTTTCTGTAAAAACACAAAAAAATTCTCTTGCCGAAATTTATATATGCTAATAAATTTTCTTTTGGTGGTTTGTCTTCTCCAATGATGCAGTATTGCCCTTTTTGGAGAGAACGACTTTATTTCTATATCCAATTGGCATTGTCATAGTCCTTTCCCCTATCTGTAAGTATCTCAATACCCAGTTTTTATTATGAATTCTCTTCTTTTGCCTAGCATTTGCACATTTTGTCTTTCTTGCAGTGATATTGAGCGGCTTCAATCCATCAAGATATTTTATGGATGTGTTCTTCAGTCGATTTCTGTAGATACAGCTAAACATTGATTCTGAACATGACACAAGGAGATCCAGTAAGATACTCTAAACACGTGATAGTTAAATGAGCTCGTTTGCTGGTTCTCGTTCATTTATGCACAAGGGATGGTCATGCCATGGGGAAGCTTCAGTAGGTCTGATTAGGTCTTTTGGCGGCTGAAAATATTGTAATTGAGTGGAGGATTTTCTTCGAACTGAAAATATTAATTAATGGAGTCATTTATACAACCACTGCGTTTTTAATTCTTCTTTACCTATTTTAAATATTAACCTATACAAGGGAAAAAATTGATCTCTTGATTGTTTGTGTTGATTACAACTAATGATGAATAGTATTATCAGATGATAAATGAGAGCTGTCAAATGGCAGCATTTCTCGAAGCTTAAAATTGTGTTCTTCGTGTGAAATACTCACTCTTGATTTGTTCTCTTTCCAATTTTTAAATTAGCTCCACACATGGGTACAAATTTCTGTTCTCTCTCAATGCCAAGTTTCTTGAAGGAAAAAAATTGATCTCTTGATTGTTTGGGTTGATTACAACTAATGATGAATAGAATTATTCGATGATAAATGATGGCTGTTGAATGGTACCATTTCTCGAAACATGAAATTGTGTTCTTCGGGTGAATTATTGATTATTTATTTGTTCTCGTAGGAAACCTGTTTTCCAGTAATTGAATATGTCGCATATATTCCTTTTTTGTTGTGTGCGCGTGAAACTCTATGGGAGCCTTGACATCGTTCTTTGGATTGGAAAGAATGAACGCTTCAATTTATCGACTTACACTACAACATAGCTTTAATTTTTTGATTCTTAGAAAGCCCAATTGCAAAGATTAACATATTCTAACTTTGAAAGCAACAATATAACGTGAAGCGTGAGGCAAAAAAGGTGGGAGCCAGTTTTGATTTATTAGGGTTAGAGTTCAGCGTTTTAGACAAATTACTAATCAAATTAAAGTTTTTAGGTTTTGTATTTTTTTTTTTGCTGCCTTCGTTTTGTATTCGTGTGCTATGATGAGCCTACATTGTTGCCTTCATGTTTCTCGACTTGCTACCTTCATTGTTGTATTCACATGCTACAATAAGCCCGCATTGTTGCCTTCATGTATCTCGATTTGGCTGACATGGTGCCACAATGTGCTTGAGTTGTTGCCTTCGTTGTTGTATTTGTATGCCATGACATGTCTATGTTGCCTTATTCGTGTGCCACGATGTGCCAATTTTGTACCACGATGTAGCTACCTTCACGTACCATAACGTGCCTACATTATTGCCTTCTTGCTCCACAATGTGCCTAACTCGATAACACGATGTACTTGAGTTGCTGCTTTTGAGTGATACGACGTAGCCCTGTTCCTATGTTCGCGTGCTTTAAAAGCTGGCTTCATGTACCACGATGTGCCTGCATTGTTGCCTTTGTATAACATAATGTGGTTGTGTTACTACTTTGTATTTTTGAAATACTGCCTTTTAGTGCCACGATGTGTCTACATTGATGTATTAGTGTGCCAGGATGTGCCTGAGTTGCTGTGCTCTTGTGCTATGACGTGCTTGCATTCTTTATGTGCCATGATGTGCTCGACTTGGTCTTACTACGTACTTGAGTTGATGCCTTTGTGTGAGTGCATTGCTACCTTCGTATGCCAATACTTGCCTACATTGCTGCCTTCGTATGACACAATGTGCTTGAGTTGCTACCTTTGATGTGCCTGTGTTGCTGTTTCTTTATGCTTCGATGTGCCTAACATGGTGCCACAACGTGCATGAGTTTTGCTTTCGTGTAATATAACGTGGTCGTGTTGATGCCTTTGTTGGCCTTAAATGCTTGCTTCCCGTGTCACGATGAGCTTATGTTGCTGGATTCGTGTGCTACGACGTGCTTGCTTTCCTGCCTTCATGTGCATACGTTATTGTCTTCATTTGCCATCATGCACCTAACTTCTTATCACAATGTGCCTGAGTGGCTAACTTTGTGTGTCTCCGTTGTTCCTTTCGTATACTACGACGTGGTTGCATTGTTGCCTTCATGTGTTACGATATCTTGGCTTGGTGCTACAACGTGCTTGAATTGCTACATGTGCCTGCATTGCTACCTTCGTGTTCATGACATACCTATATTGTTGCCTTCATATGCCATGATGTAACTGTGCTGTTGCCTTTGCATGAGAAGAAATGACAGTTTTTGCATTTGTGTGTTTGAAATACTGCTTCCGTATGACATGATATGGAACCATGTATTTCCACAATGGAAATTTGGTTGCTTGAATGTTGGATCAACTTTTTACCATTAGTGGAAACATGTATTCTCCCATTAATTTTTTCTTCTCATTACCTAGTTCCAACTAGATGTGTTGCGTTTTCATTTACTGTAACAATTAACAAATTTTGAATATATTTCTGCCAATGTTTCTAATTGCTATTTTTTGTGTGCTTCTATTTGTTCTTTTTTCTCGACATGAATGTTCATTCGATTTTGGGATCAAATGAAAAAAGATCACTGTGTCTCGAACATTACATGTAAGATCTTGAAAAGAATGAGAGAAAATAATGTAATTTTTGATTATATGAATTTAAAAACTAAGAAAGCAATAAAAGTTCAAATTAAAGCTATAACAAATGAAAACTAACTAAATACTATAGTCACTGACAATGATGTGAAACACTTGATCGTACGAGATCTTGAAAGTGCATGGCATTATATGTTGATCAATGATTGACTTCTCGTTTTGATTATCACAAATATATCACATTTATTTATAACAAATTTATTTGAGTGTTGATAGACAATATGCAAACCAAACTTTGAAGAGGCAAAGCGACGATAAAGGAAAATCAATATGGTGGAAAAGTCTAAGTATGACATGTACCCCAAGATAAAGAGTCGTATTGAATATAGTAGACTTAGAACTTTTAATCTCATATGTAAAGATAATATGCTTCAATAGTTTGACAATATATCGCAAAAAGATTCAACTGTTGACTTTATATGCAAATATTTATTATTTCACCAAAACACTTTTAAAATATTTTTCCAAGATAACAAATTCAATCTTATTCCATGAAATGACAATTATCTTGAAAAATCATATATAAATATTTCTCAAAAAATTGCTTTAATCAAATGATTGGAGAAAATCGACTTTTGCTGCAGCGGACATTTGGTACATCTGGCGGACGTCCGGTAGAAAAAGGGTAAAATTTTTCAACCATTCTGACTTCTGAAAAAGCAACGACTAGTGGACTGTCCCGTATGATAGAGAACATCCGGTATACCTCATTCGGCATGACAAATTTTTTTGGCAGTTTCACTCGATAAATACCCTTCCACTTTCTCATTTAAACTAACCTTTTCTTGAGCATTAAGTGAAGCTTTTATTGATTTCAACTACTCTTTTAATTCTTTAGAAGATCAAATTATTTACATCCTAAAAAATTCTTGAGCGATCCAAATTATTATAAATATTTTTCTATCTTAAATTTTTCAAAGTAACACTAAGCCTACTTTTCTCTCAATACTTGATTGTGACCATTCCATCAAGTAAGAGGGAAGTTTTCACTTGTAACATTTCATTCTCTTATTTTCGATTGAGGGTTGTGTTGAGGTCCCGAAAAGCTCAACATTGTAAAGAGATCAGTGCTCATTGGTTGTAAGTCACCGAAAGTTTTGTAGAATGTTAGATTGCACCATAAGTCAATCATATTTAGTGAAAAAGGCCTTGCTCATGACGGAAAGTTTGGTAACAGGGGACTTAGATTGCGATTGTATCAAGCCTCCGTACTATATCATTTGCATCTTCTTTCCCTTTCTTTTGTTATTTTTCAAAGTTATTTTACTTGCTCTTTATCTTATTTGCAATTTAATTATATTAGCATTTATTTTCAAAAAATATTTAAATAACCAATTCACCCCTCTTGATTAGTCGTTCTTGGGCTTTCATCATAGATAAATAATATAATGATAAGTAGAGTATCACCCTACGAAGATTATGTATTTAATTTAGGATCAATTAATGCTAACTCTAATCTAACAGTTGAATTTGTATGAAGAATTTATACTAATTAACTATTTAAGCTAAATATTACAACGAACAACTGTTCCTAAATTAATTTATAATCTCTCGAGTAGAAATAAAATTTTTTTTAATGTGACTTTCCTATATCTTTATGAAATATGCAAACATGAAAACTTGCATTAAAAACCTTAGAACAACTATTGAAATCATGCAAGGCATATATATATATATATATATATATATATTCAATGCTTTCAATGATAGATCTAGTAATTGAAAAGCATTAAACCATATAACAATCGTCCAAGAATAAATACGTATCGGGCGTAAAAATATTGAAATTATATTAAAAATCCAAAACAAGGGTTGATATATGTCTTAGTAAATAAAAGTCTAGCTTAGCATTATAAAGTTAGATGAAATCGTAATTATTTTGTAGAACATTACTTGGATTTTTAGTTGAATGAAGAAAAGGGGAAGAATCTTGAAGTCTTTGAACCTTTTTGATGGTTTCTTGATTGATCTCTCGTTGCGCCTTCCTCATCTTTTGACCAAAGATCAAGCTTAGATCTTCAATGGAATAAATTCTTGTATCTTACCTCTTGATATTTTTGAAACAATGATGAATTGCTTCTTTTTTATCCCAAGATTTGGTGTATTATATGATATAAGAGGTTCTCTATAATGTTTGACGGGGCTTTGTATTCATAAGGGTCCAATTTAGTTTGAAATCCGCATCCAATTTGAAGTTTTGGTTGAAAAATGACTATTGGAATAATGATTTTAAATTTTTTGGGGGATTCCTTGCAATCGCACCATAGTTGTGGGTATGATCGCAACTTTTAGACAATTTCATGCCCACTTCTGCAATTTTTCCGTTTGCAATAGCAGCCTCTTTTGACCTTGCAATCACAACTGCATCAGTAACTTTCTAATTTGTGAAATTTGATCCCCGAATAAATTGCTCGGCCAAACTACTTTTTTATTCTAATTTTAGTTATTTGTCTTTCATTTTCACCCAATTGAGTCCAAGAAATCTTCCATCGCCATTTCTAAATTTGAATCAACTTTTATATATTTGTGATTTAGTCCCCAAACTTTGAAATTCTTTATTTTTACCAAGCTTGGGCAAATTTTCACTTCTTTGATTAAAATCAATCCAAACTTAAATATAACCTACAATAATCGATATTTAAACAAAATAAGTAGTAATAAATTCAAATAAGCGTCTAAATATTCACTTTGATGGCCTAAATATATAACGCCCCCGGAATATTTAGAATAAAATTTATTTATTTTATATATTATATTTTTATATTTTGAAAATTTGAGGACTAAA
Organism: Olea europaea var. sylvestris; assembly: GCF_002742605.1. Taxonomy (NCBI): domain Eukaryota; kingdom Viridiplantae; phylum Streptophyta; class Magnoliopsida; order Lamiales; family Oleaceae; genus Olea; species Olea europaea. The sequence continues at coordinate 399,048 of NW_019265529.1, forward strand.
ATAAAATATGTTTTAAACTCTTATTTTATTTGGGCCAAATAATTAGATTTTGATATAAGAGATTTTGTAAATCAATATTAGATCCTTTTTGTAACTTATAATTAATTAGAAGTTTTTGACTCAAAAAAAGTTGTTTTTGGATAAAATCACATTAAGTTAGACTTAATTGAAGGAAAATAGGGATAGTTAGAATTTTGAGTATTTTAGAATATTAACTTAGTAATATGACAGCAATATATTTTGATAATTTTGAATTAACTGTTAATCTTTGGATTAAAATGAAAGGGTCAAATTGTAATTCAATTCCACTTAGTGTCTTTCAATTTAATTAGTATCCACTTTCATAACCATCCTAATTATTTTCTCCCAATTATAGTATTCGGCGAAGTCAGATTATTAAAATTGGTTGCCTAGGAAACCATTTCTTAAAGCCACATCCTAAGACTAGTATAACCCTATAAAGTAAAACCTAGTCCTTTCTTTCAAAAATTTGTTTGAACTAATGAGGTAAGATATTTTTGTGCAAATGGTTTATTTTTGTATACTTTTATATTCAATTAAATATGCATGATTGCTAGTGGATCTTTGGGTTCGACCTAACGAAATGTGAATTCTATTAGTTTTTTATAACGGAATGTGAAATCCTTCGGGAATTCAAAATAATATTGATGGTTTTCCCGTTTGGTCATCGATATACTCTATAAGAAATGTGGTATTAAGTGTCTATTTTGTTGTTATGCCCCTTCACCTCATTAAATTGAAAAATATGACCATTATCCATCACATCAAGCCACCATTTTTGAATTTCTATCTCTGGTGTGGAGCCCATAACAGCTCTATTTTTCATTCTCATTCTCATTATAATGTGGCTCAAACAGTGTTTTGTTTATGAAAAACTGCACATACCTTATTGGATATTTTTAAATATTCACTCTTAAAATAATTTTTTAGGATAGTGTCGATCGGAACAGGGATGACGATGTGGACCATCAAGAGGATTTGAAGCAACAAAATTATTAGGTTTATATCTTCCAATTGATTAATTATTTTCATTTACAGTCAAAGACATGTCTATTTAATAGTTAGTTAATTATGTTTATTTTTAAAGATATAATTTTCATAATTTAATTTAAATTTATGAATGTTTCAGTTATTTTATATTAAAGAATCTTATTTTAGTGTCGCTTTTAATACAAAGAAAAGTGAATTTTTTGTAACATTTCATGATTTATGAAATTTTGGGATGTTACAATTTGGTATTAGAACTTCTAATTTAAGCGGTCCACTTATGACCTTCCTCCTCATCTGGAAGCTATTTGCTTTCGTCTTATTCAAATCAATAAGACCAAAAATAATATTTTGAACCATTCCAAAATTTAAGAAAATTTTAGAAACTTCTATTTTAAGAAAATCCCGTTTTAGGAAAATAAAAAAAAAAGTAAAAAAAATATTTTTCAAAAACATGAGGAGTTTAAGGACAATGTAATTTTTTTTTAAGTCTTAAGCATATAATGATATGAGGAATCCTTGGCATGCGATGTTCACTACTCAACCACTCTCCAATTGATCTCAGGTATGAAGTGAAATGTTATATTTTTAGCATGATTATAAGTCATCTTGCTTTATGTTATGAAATATATAAACATGCTTACCTCGTATAATTTATTAGTTGAAAATTTTTCACATTTTATACAAATATTATTTATGCGAGCATAGAAAGAAGTAAATTGTCCCTGAAAATTAAGAATAATTGAAGTTATACTTGTCACGTGATTATGACTTGGCAAACAACTAGGATGACTAGGAATAGCCCAACATACATACATCATGCTCAAATTGCTATCAAGAACTACATATATTATAAAGTGAGATGGGAGCTAACACTCGTTAACCATGTTGAAGATTTTCTATTTAAGTGGGAATAAACAAGATCGTTTGGATATAATGAGGGGACAATCCTCTCAATATAAGCACTAGATGGCCTCAGTGGAGAAACGTGGCCTGTTTTGTAAGGGATATGGATTGTGGGCAATATTTGCGAGAAGATTGGGATATATTGATTTTAAAGGATACTATGAGAATATCATAATTTTATAGAACTAATGACAACATGAGCCCGAGCCAAATCTAGAGCTAGAGGATGAATTTGAAGAGGACCTAGAGAAGGAGCTTGAATCAAAACCAGAGCTGGAGGAGGAATCGAAGTAAGAATTCGGGCTACAAAACTTCATTGACTTGGTTATGAATTTTGAGCTCGAGTACTCCATCCGGACACGATGCGTATCAAAATGTTCCAATGGATTTGGAGAATATTGAAGATGAAGAAGTAGTCGAGATTAAAAGATCAAAAAAAGAATCCTCGAATTGTTGGCAACATATGACACGTAAAAAAATTAGCGTTCAAAATGGAGTGGATATTTGGAAAACATGTTGCAATTACTGTGGCAAAGAACTTAGTTGGAAGCTCGGTTCGAGCATAATGCATTTCGTGAAGGAATGACTGTATACGTGGCTATAACAGAGATGTTGCTTACGATGATAGATTCAGTACACTTTACCCGGTTTGTGCAGAAATATCTCCAACCCAAATATTCTTTTTATTGTAGAAATACTTTTCATTCGGAAATTATATAACTAATAAAACAAGTTTCTACTGAAAGTCTAAAAACTTTAATTAGTGTTATATCATTTACATTTGATTTATGGATTGGTGGTAATAGAAAATGTTTTATTGTCGCTACGGCTCATTATATTGATCACCCATGATTTTTACATAAAATGATTATTACATTTAGATGTGTAGAATACCCTCATAATGCCACTAACATATACATATTTTAAAATATATCATGCATTAATATGGTATACAAGAGATAGTTCGAAATTTTACTTTTGATAATGCTAGTGTGAATAAAGGTGTTATCGAATCGAAAGATTTATTAATGAGCTTAACCCTACATTTGGAACTTTATTGTTTTATCAACGTTGTATGCCATATTATAAATTTGATTGTAAAAGCTAGATTAGAACATATAAATTCTCCTTTAGATAAAATTAGACAAGCAATAAATTTTATTACTGTGTAACCGATAAGAAACCAAGCATTTAATAGTTTGTGTGTAGAGTATGACTTATAGAAGAAAACATTCGCCACTAAAGTAACACATAGATGGAACTCTATATATCTTATGTTACATTCGTGTGAAAATTATAATAAAGTGATTTCATTATATTGTAATGGTAGGCATACATACAAGTGTTCCCTCATTTATTTCTAGTTTGTCAATGTCTAGAGCGATAAATGTTGGTGGTACAAATCTTGAAATTTCCTCTGAGTTAGTTAGGTACATGTGCCTGGACGTTCGTAGTGTGTTACCTCAAAAAGAATTACAGGAATTTAATCTTCTAAATTGCTGGAGATGTAATGAAAGACAATATTCAATTGTATCGAAAATTGCACGTGATCTACTAACAACTTCGGTGTCTACGGTAGCATTGGAGGATGCATTTAGTTTAGGTGATTGAATTTTATTAGACGAACATTCAAGACTAAAAGAAGATATATTAAAGGTTTTAATATACTTGAAGGACTAAGAATGTATGGAATTACGTGTTCAGGAACATGTTGACAATATACTGGCCGAAGAGTTGCAGCAGATCCAAACATAAAATGTTGTAAGTTTAAAAATAATTTATATCAAAAAAATTTGTAATTTTTTAATTTATTTGTTTCAAGAAAAATTGTACGCGAAATATTTTATTTGTATACAATTTTAACTCCACCTACGTCATGTAGTTGTCCCAAGCTCGAAAAAAAGAGGAGGGTTGTGAGTTGTAATTTTTATTTAATTTGTAATTCTTATAAATTATGCTATTTATAAGTTGTAATTTTTAGTTAATTTGTAACTCATATAAATAATGCAATTTGTAAATTCTTTAAAAAAAATATTAGATTGATAATATTGTTAACAAAAATAAAATAAAATCGAGTAGGCTCGGCTCTCTCGCTAAGGTCCGAGCCTTTTTTTGGCAGAGCTTTTACTTGGCTCTACTTCTGCTCGAAAAAAGTTCGTTTGATTTTGCTCGAGCCGAGCCCGAGCCTCAAGTTTCAGCTCGACTCGTTGACATTTCTAGTTTTAGGTTTGGGGTTTTTTTTTAGTTGAAGGAGGGTGGTACCTCATTTAGTTTTATTAATATGTCCTCATTTGTGGTGGAGGAATATCGTGGTTACATGTGGAACATTTTAATCAAATTAATGAGGAAGTACTACTTCCATTACAACGAAAGCAAATGATAAAGAATAAATGTAAAGCAGTAAATACAAAAGTACTACTTCTCTTTACAATAAGCACTAAAACAAGTAAAGAATACAAAATCAAATTATAATGTTGGGCAATCCATGTTTATCAATCTGTACAAGTGCCCTAATATTGTCGTGGTAGATCAACTGGTCCAAAAACCTGGTATCGCCGATGAGCCCAGCCCTATTCAGTAAGAGCATATGCAACCTGGTTTTCCTCTCTATAAATGTGCGAAATCGAGTCCCTGTTCGAAGGATAAGATGTCCTGACCCCTACCCGGGAGTCAGGAGCTTCCCAAAATTTGGATTCCCAAGTGTGTATCTCTTCTTTACTTTTAAGTGACAAGGGGGGTGACAGGTATACTTTATTCTCTCTACTCTCTGTCACACCCCCATTCATATAGATAACTATCCATTAACTTATGTGAGAATGAAATTGATGACTCGACCTAGACGTAGAACTACACATTTTTTTTCACCTGATAAAACGACGTAAGCTACATCTCTAAATCAAAATCATGTCGCCGTAATCAAAATTATATATTCTGAGTTTATAGACATGTCTACATGCTATGTCAAAAGATATACAACACTTGATTCCCAACATACAACACAATAGGCCATAAGCACAAAATAATAGCCCAAGAAATAACCCTATAGGTTGTCATCCATGTACATCGAACTCTGAAATCCCGTAAAAGCTTCACAGCTAGCCGTGCTCTCTATGTAGTTTCATGCTTACCTACAATGCAAGAACTACATTAGCCAATGCTTAGTAAGTGAAAATCATGCATGTCATGAATACGAATAGTAACGATATATGCCACTATGCCATTTATTTTAAATATCACGATAAACATGCATCATATTCCAATATTCATCAAAGTCGACTCGAAATCATTTCATTTGAAATTTTTCATTACATTGGACCCTTGACCCATCTACTATGCACTGGATAGAGCTCTGCATCATATTGGCCAATATGAAATCAACACCGATGAGTGGACCATCCTCTCGTAAGCACTAGAGGCCCATCTCTTAACTATCCCTATGATCACCCAAGAAATCTCCCACCTGACAGCGTCAATAATCATAGTATCACAAGGGCGCAGTCGAGTGGTCTACCCTCCCGTGATCACCAAAGGCCCATCCCTTGTCTACCTTTGCAATCACTTAGAAAGTATCACCCACGATACCAAACATATCACATAAGCATGCCTCACATGCTTCGGTGCCCTAATAGTGATCAATAAAATATTTATAAAGAAAATTCACTTTGAAATCATGTTTCGCATGCAGGATTTTCAACCATGATCACATGTCGTGCATGCATATGAAAATGCTCATGAATAACATATTTAATGAAAATCGCTATCAATAGGTATCACAACCGCATACTTAAGGACCATAACCATCATATGATGTACAATGAACTTCTTATCAAAGCTATGTAAATCTTCTGATATTACCACTTCACAATTACTAGGTTCTTGTATCGTAATTGCAAATTGATTTTTACTTACCTTTCGCCTTTGTTTGTGCAAGTTCCTACGGAGTGTATATCAATTTCCTTTTTCGCTCAACGTCGAAAAATCACACGTATTACCATCTAATATTAAAGACAATCCTTCATTTAATAATCTTAACACACACAATCCCAAAATACATTCATTCATGCCAAAACAATTTAGACGAAATCATTATTTCAAGCTATCGACGACATTACAAACTAGTCCCATAAGTCTCGCTATTTCTCGATTCCTATTATGAACATCAACATCATGTACTTGTTGTCATTAACCTATTACTCCTTAGAATCAATTTTCTAGGTCCAAGAGATCATTAATGGATATATAAATGTTGAAATCACATTAAATACCCAAATGGATAGAATCTGTTTTTAGAGTTTAGGGTTTAGGGGTTTTTTTTTTTTAATTATAAAGACATCTACACATCCTTAATGACTTTTTAGGATCCACCAAGAAAGGTCAATGGGGGTTAAGGGTTCCCCAACCATAAACCTGACCTCCAAAAAGCAACATTGCAACAACTGAAAAATTAAAAATGAACAAAGTAAATGAGGAAGTACTACTTCCTTGTACAAGAAAAATGCAATAATGATAGCCTAAACTACAAACCTCTAAAGCTGGGCAATCCATGTCTGTCGATCTACACCAATGTCCTAATCTGTCGAGGCAGGTCGAGTGGTCCATATTCTTGGTAATGTTGGTGATCCCAACCTTCTGAAGCAAGAGAATTTGCAACCTGGTTAATTTCTTTGTAGATGTGAGAAACTGTGTCTCTATCAAAGCAAATGAAGTCTCTGATCTGTCTTAGAACACCCTGAATCGTCCATGGTCCTCCACCTTTGGTGATGCAGTGAATGGCCACTGTTGAATCTACTTCAATCCAAATAGCTGATACCCATGTCCTCTGGCCAATAAAATCCCATCTAGTATGGCTCTGAGCTCACCCTTTAAAATCAAACATGTGCTATACGATGTTGAAAATGCCCTGATGCAGTGTCCTATGTGGTCTCTAATGATGCCTCCACCACTCGCAATTCCGTCCTTGACACATCCGTCAGTGTTGATCTTATAGAATCCTATTGGCGGAGTGCGCCAACCAACCATAATTGGTGGTGGTGAGATAGGATGGGACATAGAAATGCCAAAAAGGGGTGCAAGTGTCACATACCCTCGCCAATGCACAACTCGGAACAATCCTCCCATATAAAGAAAAGAGATCATGCGGTAGACCCTCCAAACAATACAGCTGGCCACCATACGAACACCCCTATGTTTTACGTCATTCCTCTCAGTCCATAGAAACCAAAATATCAGTAGAGGAATGATAGTACGAATGTGCTCACGACTAACATGTTGCCCAGAATACCGCCATCTTTGGAATCTCTGTCGGACCCCCTCCCCTGAAGTCATAGGTATCAAAAAGATGTCTCCAAAGTGCTGCCATACCTGGTCAGAGATCCTACTGCTCGTGAAAATATGATCAATGGTCTCAATCTCACAACAACACTGACAACGAGAAGCTAATCGACATCCAATCCTCCTCTGAATAATCACATCTATAGGAATGAGATCCTGCCATAGTCTTCGACAGAAGAATGAAATAGTGGTAGGCAAAATAGGGCTTCACAGTAGTCGATACGAATCTTAAGGTTGACGAACCGAACGGACTAGCTGCTATGCTGATTTGGTGGTAAAGTTACCATCCGATGTAATCCTCCAAACAATTCGATCCAGGGCATCTGCAAGTAGATGTATGGCTCCTATTTGTTCCGCCATTTGAGAAGGAAGAGTCTGTAATAATCGTCCAAAATCCTGCCCAGTGTTATCGAAAAAATCCTGCACCCTCGCAGAAGTGTCCCGTTCGCGAAATTATTTGTTTCGATTTTAAATCCACCGCAAGTGTACGGTTCTTTAACAAGTTGTAAAATGGACTATAAGTCCAAGTATCGATCCCACGAGGATTGAATTAGTTGGAATTAATCTAATATGACCTTAACCGAAACACGACAAGCAAATTGCATTTTTGTACTTTGACTAACAAAATGTAATCGTTGATGCAATTATGGATGAAGAATTATACTAAGTTCAAAATAAATTGGATGCAATTTAACTAAAATTTTATAGAATTAATGGATGTTCTAACACACTAGGATCACGAATCCCCAATCAATACCCGTTTAATAGTCATTTATGCAAATTTGACACACAATTCTACAAAAGATGAATCGATATTCCTATTCATTATAATTCATGAATATCAATTGATTCACACAAGGCATAGAGGTATATTTGTATACTCTATCGGACCCTATGACGATTTATACTATGTCGAACCTATTTTCCTTCTTTCGAATGCATAAAATAGGTCACCACATTCATATAATCATGTGCACAATAATTATATGAAAATAAAAAACGAAATAAATCAATCAATTCCAAAATTGGTGTTTACATACGTCAAAAATCCAAAACAACAATTAGACATGGTATTACAAGGTTCATCGATCTTCTAGTAGTAATAAATTTAGCCTACATGCTAAAAAGAACAAAACTTAAAAGCATTTGAAGAAACGACATCACCCGAATCAATATTAACTCCGATCTTCAATTGGCACGGTGTTTATCTCTTGTTTTCTCCTTTGTTTCTTCTTCAAAATCTTCCAAAAAATGTAAAAACGACGTCCCCTTCGTTTTGGTTGAGTTTTTATATTTATAGGACCCTAAAATCTTGTTTCCATAAAAGTTTCGGAAGAAAAAGGAAACCAAAATTTTTTAAAATTTTTGTTCTATGCGACCGTATAGAGCAATTCTATGCGGTCACATAGAAGAATTTTTTCAACCATATTTTGTTTCGGTATGGTACTATACGACCGCATAGAGGATAATACTATGCGGTCGCATAGTATTATCAACTATGGAGAAATTGCGTTTTGGTCCTCCAACTTACATCCTTCACTTCTTAGCATCTTCTCTTCATCCTTTTCATTTCATCACCCCACGATATCATCAATTGGTAATTGGCCTAATTGATTTCTCGATTTGTTCATCGGATCAACTTTTGGATATTTGCACTTTTGGTCCCTGAACTTTCACTTTGCATCACTTTAGTCCTTGTCGCATCTTTTCTCCTGAATTTCACCATGTTCATCGTTGTTTCCTACAATTTTCAAATGTACAAGATTAAGTCATAATTCAATCATTTTACTCGTTTTTAAGTCATGTTTGTGACCTAAATAAGTGTGCAAAAACACACTTATCAATCCCTCCAAACTTGAACTATTATTTGTCCTCAAACAAGATAGTGACTTAATTCTGAACAAACATGGCTTAATACCCTGTTGTGGCTCAGGATTGGACTGAGTATTTAAAAATTTATCTGTGCAAACATGACATCAACCTTTACCTGTTTAATGCAAATTGACGTGTGTGTGTGAATTCATGCTAACGTATCAGATTTATGATGAATCTGAGTCCCGACCCCAAGTGGTCAAATATATCCTTACTCGTTCGAGAGATACACAACCCCTCAAACTAATTCTTTTCACTCAATTATCCCAGGGTTGTGTTTTAAGATTAGGAATTTATATAGTTGTAGTCCTCACCCTCTCGTAGTTCGGATTTAGAATTACTATCACAAGTCTACATTTCAAAAAGTGAAGGCTCTCCTAGATTTGATTACTTTGACACTCAAGATCAAACTAGATTACTTGTCTCGCCTCATAGGTACAGTCTCTTTAACCAAATGTCTAAGGGCTTTTCGTCATGTTTTGTCTTTTTTTTTTTTTTGTTTTTCCTCACCTTTCTTTAATTTCTGATTGATTTTCATCTTCTTATTTGCTTTCTATATAACCTATGTAACGAGCATTAGGCCAGTGACTCCGAAACCTGTTGGCTGTAGGACACCAGGTTTTAAACCCTTGTAGGCTTATTCACTCGAGTTATAAAGGCTCGATAAGATGACTTTTTATTAACT